>NC_057797.1:706098437-706109780 GCF_018294505.1 Triticum aestivum | reverse complement strand
CTTAGGCGAGTACTGGACTGCAGCTAAGCCCCCGAGTGGGAGGGCTGCTCTCCACTCGGTAGGATTTGTTCAAACTTAGGCGAGTGCCTGACTGCAGCTAAGTCCTCAAGCGAGAGAACTTAGGCGAGTACTGGACAGCAGCTAAGCCCCCGAGTGGGAGGGCTGCTCTCCACTCGGTAGGATTTTTTCAAACTTAGGCGAGTGCCTGACTGCAGCGAAGTCCTCAAGCGAGAGAACTTAGGCGAGTGCTGGACAGCAGCTAAGCCCCCGAGTGGGAGGGCTGCTCTCCACTCGATAGGATTTTTTTTCAAACTTAGGTGAAACGGATTCGCAGCTAAGACTCCGAGTGGGAGGCTGGCTCGCCACTCGGTAGGAAATCGTTTTTATAAACTTAGCCGAAGCGGATTCGCAGCTAAGCCACCCACTGGGGGATTTCTTATGTAAACAAAAACAATAATAATCACTAGGAAAATTATAATGCTCTTGTCTTTGATAAATAAACTATAGGAGTTTTTTCTTATTACATCTTATCTGAATGATAACTCAAGTATAAAAGGGGCGGAGTAGCTCCGCATTCCAGGCTCGTGGCTCATCAATCTGGTGATCGACATTGTAGAGGTGGTATGCTCCATTGTGGAGGACTCTGGTGACTATGAAGGGGCCTTCCCAAGTAGGAGCGAGCTTCTGTGGTTTCTGCTGATCCACTCAGAGGACTAAGTCTCCTTCTTGGAAGGCTCGGCTCTTCACGTTTCTGGCATGGAATCGACGCAAGTCTTGCTGATAGATGGTCGATTCGATCGAATCAAGGCCATTTCTCTTTCCTCTTCTAGGAGGTCGACTGCGTCCTGCCGGGCTTGTTCTGCTTCATCTTCAGAGTAGAGCTTGACTCGGGGAGCGTTGTGAAGCAGGTCACTCGGTAAGACTGCCTCGGCTCCGTAGACCAGAAAGAATGGGGTTCTTCCGGTCGATCGATTCGGGGTTGTTCTTAATCCCCAAAGGACTGATGGAAGCCCGTCGACCCATGCACCTGCTGCGTGCTTGAGATCGCGCATCAATCAGGGTTTCAGTCCTTTGAGAATCAAGCCGTTCGCCCTTTCTGCTTGCCCATTCGACTGGGGGAGAGCGACCAAAGCATAGTCAACTCGAGTGCCCTAAGAGGCGCAAAAGGCCCTGAATTTGTCAGAATCAAAGTTTGACCCGTTGTCAGTGATGATGCTGTGTGGAACTGCATATCTGAATATCAACTCTCTGATGAAACTGATAGCGGTGCAAGCATCAAGATTCTTGATAGGCTTGGCTTCAATCCATTTGATGACCTTGTCGACTGCTACCAGCACATGAGTGAAGCTGCTGCTGCCTGTTCTTAGTGGTCCAACCATGTCCAGCCCCCAAACAGCGAAGGGCCAGACGAGTGGAATGGTTTTCAGGGCTGACGCGAGCTTGTGCGGCATATTGGAGTAATACTGACATCCTTCACATTTGTCGACTATCTCTTTTGCCATCTCATTGGCTCTTGGCCAGTAGAACCCCGCTCGGTATGCTTTAGCCACAATGGTCCGAGAGGACGCATGATGACCACAGGTCCCCGAGTGGATATCATTAAGGATCATCTGACCTTCTTCTGGTGTAATACACTTCTGGCCGACCCCAGTCGCGCTTTCTCTATATAACTGTCCCTTTATGACTGTAAAGGCCTTGGATCGACGGACGATCTGTCGAGCCTCTTCTTCAGCTTCTGGGAGTTCTTTCCTTAGGATGTATGCGATGTACGGTTCTGTCCAGATGGGAGTGATAACCAAGACTTCCATGATCAGGTCGACCATAGCTGGAACTTCAACTTCAGTCGGATCCGTGGCGCTTTTTGGCTGCGGGGCCTCTTCAGTGAAGGGATCCTCCTGGACTGATGGTGTGTGGATGTGTTCCAAAAACACATTGCTGGGAATGGCTTCTCTTTTGGAACCTATTTTTGCCAGATCATCAGCTGCTTGATTTTTCAGTCGGGGTATGTGATGAAGCTCTAACCCCTCAAATTTCTTCTCCAGCATTCTCACTGCATTGCAATAACCAGTCATGGCTGGACTTCTGATGTCCCATTCCTTCATCACTTGATTAACCACCAAATCTGAGTCGCCATAGACCATGAGGCGACGGACGCCAAGTGAAATGGCCATGCGCAACCCATATAAAAGTGCTTCGTATTCTGCCTCGTTGTTAGAGGAATCAAAGTGGATTTGAAGAACATATCTGAGTTTATCTCCTCTGGGGGAGACCAACACCACTCCGGCGCCGGAACCATTTAGCATCTTGGAACCGTCGAAGAACATGGTCCAATGCTCTGAGTGAACCTGAGTCGGCAGATGCTGTTCAATCCACTCGGCGACGAAATCCACGATTGCCTGGGACTTGATAGCTTTCTTTGCCTCAAACTTGATATCTAGAGGAAGGAGTTCAATCGCCCATTTTGCCACTCGACCAGTTGCGTCCCTGTTATGCAAGATCTCTGACAATGGAGCGTCGCTGACGACTGTAATGGAATGATCAGAGAAGTAGCGGGCAACTTTCTTTGTGGTCATATAAATCCCATATACGAGCTTCTGATAATGAGGATATCTTTGCTTCGACGGGGTCAAGACTTCAGAAATATAATACACTGGGCGCTAAACTTTGAAGGTTTTCCCTTCTTCTTCCCGCTCGACTGTAAGTACCGTACTGACGACTTGTCCTGTGGCTGCAATGTAAAGCAGCAAAGGCTCCTTGCTGATTGGGGCAGCAAGCACCGGCTGGGTGGAGAGCAGAGCTTTGAGCTCTGCGAACGCTGCGTCAGCTTCAGGATTCCACTCGAACTTGTCAGACTTCTTCATCAACCGGTAAAGAGGCAATGCCTTTTCACCGAGATGAGATATGAATCGACCTAGGGCGGCCAAGCAACCAGTAAGCTTCTGAACATCGTGCACTCGCACGGGACTTTTCATTCGGAGTATAGTACCGACTTTTTCTGGATTGGCGTCGATTCCCCGTTCGGAAACGAGAAAACCGAGTAACTTTCCGCCAGGAACCCCGAATGTGCATTTTGATGGATTAAGCTTGATATCAAACCTTCTGAGGTTGGCAAAGGTTTCAGCAAGGTCAGTCAGCAGGTCAGAACCCTTCCATGACTTGACCACAATATCATCCATGTACACCTCCACATTCCGACTGATTTGGGTGAGCAAACACTTCTGAATCATCCTCATGAATGTGGCTCCGACATTCTTGAGGCCGAATGGCATGGTAACATAACAGAAGCACCCGAATGGAGTGATGAAAGCTGTTTTGATCTCGTTAGGTCCGCACAGACGGATCTGATGGTACCCGGAATAGGCGTCTAAAAAATACAGTCGCTCACATCCCGCAGTCGAGTCGACTATCTGGTCGATGCGGGGGAGAGGAAAATGATCTTTCGGGCAGGCCCGATTGACATGTTTAAAGTCAATGCACATGTGAAGTGACTTGTCCTTCTTGGGGACCATGACAACATTGGCGAGCCACTCGGAGTGGTAGATTTATCGGATGAACTCCGCCGCTAAGAGCCGAGCCACCTCTTCGCCAATGGCCTTTCTATTCTGGAGCGGACCGTCGGAGATGTTCCTTGAGAGGTTTTACTTTTGAGTCGACTCTTAGGCGGTGCTCAGCCAGCTCCCTGGGAACACCCGGCATGTCAGAGGGCTTCCATGTGAAAATGTCCCAGTTCTCACGGAGGAACTGGATGAGCGCTTCTTCCTATTTGGAGTCGAGTGTTGTCGAGATATGAGTTGGAGCAGCGCTGGGGTCGGTCGGGTGGATGTGAGCTATCTTCGTATCGCCAGTCGACTGAAAAGCTGACTCTGTAGCGGGCTTCTTGGCTCGCAACAAATCACTCGGGTCTGCAGTCTTCTGGTATTCCTGCAACTCCACCACTGCCATCTGAGCATCAGCGATCTTCGAACCTTTCTGAAAACATTCTTCCGCTTTCTTCCGATTGCCCGTAATAGCGATCACACCTTTGGGGCCAGGCATCTTCAATTTGAGGTACACGTAACATGGTCGGGCGATGAAGCGTGCATAAGCCGGCCTCCCCAAAATAGCGTGGTAGGCACTCTGGAAGTCTACAACTTCGAATGTCAACTTTTCTTTGCGGTAATTTTTGGAATCACCGAAAACCACATCAAGAGCAATCTGGCCGAGTGATTCAGCCTTCTTCCCAGGAATGACTCCATGGAAACTCATGTTGCTGGCACTGAGTCTGGACATCGGAATGCCCATCCCTTTCAACGTCTCAGCATACAATATGTTCGAACCACTGCCACCATCCATCAGGACTTTGGTCAGTCGAGTGCCTTCAACAACTGGGTCGACCACCAAAGCTTGCCTCCCAGGGGTGGCGATGTGCGTTGGGTGGTCGGACTGGTCGAATGTTATGGCAGTCTGAGACCATTTCAGGTAACTAGGTGTCGCCAGAGCGGCCATATTCACCTCTTGGTTAATAACTTTCAGTCGACTTTTGCTTTCAACATCGGCAAAAATCATCAGAGTGGAATTGACCTGAGGGTATCCGTCGTCACTGTCTTCTTTGTCCTCGACCTTGTCCGGCTCCTTTTCCTTACCTTTGGGCTGCTTGCCCTGGAACTGCTGGATCAAGAGTCGACACTGTCGAGTGGTATGTTTCCGGTAAATGAAATTACCCTCTTCATCTTTCTTTGTGTGGATGAGACATGGTAAGTCCAACACATCATTTCCGTCCTGGTCTTTAACCTTTTTGGGGTTCCAAGGTCCTTTAGGTTTCCCTTTAAACTTTCCTTGGGTTAAAGCCAAGGCTTCCCCAGGAGCCGCTGGCTCGGCTTTCCGCCTCTGTTTCCGATTGGAATTTCCTCCGGTTTCTTGGGCGACTGACTTGAGCTTGCCACTCCTGAGTCGATCCTCATCTTCACCATTAGCGTACTTGGTGGCAATCTCCATCATCTGATTCAGGGACATATCTCCGGTTCGATCGAATTTCAAATTCAGTTCTCTGTACTTGACGCCTTCCTTGAAGGCACAAACTGCTTGGTGGTCAGGCACATTCTCCACCGAGTGATGTAACGTGATCCACCTCTGGATGTAATCCCTCAAAGTTTCATTCGGCTTCTGCATGCAAGACCGCAGTTCCGTCAGCCCTGTCGGTCGCTTACATGTGCCTTCAAATGTGGTGACGAACACTCGGGAGAGATCTTCCCAAGTGTAAATGTTGCTAGGCGCTAACTGGTTCAGCCACGCTCTGGCCGAGCCCTCCAACATGAGAGGCAGGTGCCTCATGGCCACTTCATCATTGCCGCCGCCAATCTGGACGTCCACTCGGTAGTCCTCAAGCCAAGTATCAGGCTTGGACTCGCCAGTGAACTTACTGACTCCAGTCGCCAACCTGAAGTTGGGAGGAATCACAGCGGCCCTGATGGCTCTACTAAAGCACTCTGGCCCCGAAACATGTACTCTGCTGCTGGTAGGTGCATCTCTATCGTGACCTTCTCGGTGAGCCCTGTTCCTATCGACCAAACCTTGGACGAGAATGGATCTCGCATCAAAGCCTGGCCCTCTAGGGTCGACTGGAATCCTTCGCCCACCACTATGAGGGCGCCTGTCATCCTACTGGCGAGGCACATACGACCCGCTCCTCGGGGGAGGCGTGGGCACTCGACGTCGACCGTCACGATTGACTCGGTGATCATACTGCTCATGGTTCCCATACTGGTCACACCGGTCTCCACATTCCTCACGCCTCGGGGGCGATCTCGGGACTGTGAGCCAACTGGACTGTGTCCGCGGCAACGGATCTGCTGTGAATCCTGTTCCGCGACTGAGAAACAGCGGAATTCTGGTCTCCTGCTGCCCGGAGTAACGCTCTGATCTGTAGCAAGCCTCTGCCTGCCTCCGACTGGGAAGGCTGAATCGACTCTGCTATACGGGCCACATCTGCTAAATTCTGAATCGGAGTTTGATATACCTGCGGGGGCGGGAAGAGCTGACGTCGACTGGATTTGGGAACCCGTTGTCGCGCACGCTCGTCGAGTGCTCGCTGGAGGTTCTCCAGTCGAGTGCGCTCGGCCAAGTTTGCCAGGCGCGCGTCATCCAAGGCGCGAGCCTCGGGGGTTTCTCCAACGATAGGAGTGTGCAGTGCATCCACATTCCGGTGGCGAAGTTCTTCTCTTTGCAGCGACGTGAGAGGCTCGGGAAGATACTCCTCATGGGGACACGACGGGTCGCCTCCACCCGCGCCTCCGTCGATGTGGGGAAAACCGGGAGGACTGGGCGGTCCATCGACCATCAGAACCTCCGCCGCCCGATCGCTGCTGTCGCACTCGGATGCGGTCTCTGCGGAGCCAGTCGACAGGTCGAACAGGCCATAGAGGGATTCATCGGGCTCGATCGCCGCGACTTGCGGGGTGGCCGACTGACGTGCCACCGCGTGTCTCACCCACCGCTGAAGTCTCGACCGACCGGAGCGCTTGCGCCGGCAGGAAACGGGGAGGGAGCACAACACAGGAGCCGACCGGTAGGGGGTCGACGGTTGCCGCAGGAGAACGCCGCGGACGCACGCGCTAAAGTGCGTTGCCCCGTGAACAGGAAGTGCGTCCACGTCGAGCGGAGCCTCCTGGAGCCAAGCAGAGTCGTCGACGATGAACGTGAGCGCACCGAGACGGATCTCGTGGCCCTCCACCAAAACTCCGCCGAAAACCATGATGATTCGGGTCGGAAAAGGTCGCAACTCCTCCAACAAATGCTAAAACACTGGCCCCACGGTGAGCGCCAACTGTCGTGGTTCCAAATCTGACAGTAGTGTAGGGGGGTAAGTATGGAGAGGCAAGATCTTAGCTATGGAGAAGTTGTAAGAACGCAAGGTTTACGAGTTCAGGCCCTTCTCGGAGGAAGTAATAGCCCTACGTCTCGGAGCCCGGAGGCGGTCGACTGGATTATGAGAGTATGAATTACAAGGGTGCGAACCCTTTACACCGAGGAGGGGGTGGCTTATATAGAGTCCGCCAGACCCCTCCGGCCCTCAGTTATGCAGGGTTTTAAGTACATTAAGGTCGGGCGTTACTGGTAACACCCCTAATAAAGTGCTATGATGACCATAAAAGCTACTTAATGACTGACCGTTAGCGTGCGGAGTGACTTTAGGTCTCTTGGCCATCGGGTGGTTGGATCTTGGTCGAGTGGTTGCTTCTTGGTCGAGTGTCTTCGAGTCCGTCGAGTGAAACACTGCCAAGTCAATTGAAATGTGATTTCTTCTGGAGGTGTCCTTGGGTAGGTCAGTTTGGACAGGTCCATGGCCCTACCCTAGGTACATAGCTTCATCAGTGCCTCCTGTCATTTAGGGGTTGTGGCAGTGTCCCGGGGAGTTGAGCTCCGAGGTGTTGTCATCACAATTTTATCGTTGCAGTTCTGGAATACCTGAGAGTAGTTTTGCCGACATAGAAAATCTCTTTTATGCAGTTGTTGGTGAGATAACCTCGACGCCACCCAGTACTGGGGCGGGAGTTCGGGAGTATTGCCATAACTTGTATAACGGATGCTTTTCGAAGGTTGAGGTAGATGATTTCCGAAGGTTTCTTGGTTATGTGTTGAAGGATGGATACAGCTGGATGTAGGATTTGCTAGAATTGGGTGAGATATCATGCTTCCCCTGTATCCCCAACACCTGATTGCATAACCGGGAAGTTTCAGGAGTTTATAAGTGGGAATTCAAGTAGCTCTTAGGATATCTTTCCGACAGATGTATGATATGAAATTGGGGTTCGACGTCTAGTGGTCCGCCTATTCACGGTCGATTTTATAGTGGTCTCGTTGTGTCTTAAAGAGTCCTTGGCTATGCCGACTCGGGGACGCTTCGTATGTCATGTGCACTGCCTTGTACATGATGGTGTTGTACGATCGAGTCCGTGTAGGCCCCACCATGAAAACTTCGGACGAAATCTCTATCATATGTTTGTTCCGGCTTATTCTGCAAGCCAATCCTTTGTTTTGTTTTGAGTTGTGGTATTCGAGTTGCTTCGAAGTCAAATGTTGATTCCATACCTTCTCTAATGTTGTGCTCATACTCCGATGTGAATACTAATCCTTCAAGATAATCGAGATTGTCCTGACAAGCTTTCTCAACCAGTGTGCTTCCCTTCAAATGGATCCAATCTTGTCAACATTCACAAGATCAATTATCAGTTCTTCTCAACGGTGTTTGTTTCATCCGTCCCCAAGTTGCCTTTGTTTTCCCGCCCACCCACCCTTTTTCTTCAAGGACTCAGATGTCTTAATCAAGTATCCTTTTATTCATGTGAAGTCTCTCCATTCTTTTTCGTCAATATTCTTACCCGGTGGTTCTCAAGAAGATGTTCTACTAATTCGTCATTCTTCATTCTTTTCTTCTCCGGTGGATTCAATTCAAGCTTTCGGTGTAATCATATTCTTTTCTGTATTTCTAATACTTTCTCATGCCGGTGCAATTCTTAATCATTCACCTCTCGCTATCCTATTGTCCCGGAGTGCTCAAGATATCTCAGAAGGCTTGTCTTTTCATTCAAGACCAGTTCAACCTATTTCGAGGTTGTTATCTCATTCAAGCCATTTAATCCAACCGGTGCAACCTCTCTTTTAAATCTTTCCAACAGTGTTCTTTTGAGTGGGCCCTAACCCACAGGTTTTTTTCCCAGGATCTTACCTGACTCTTCTAATTCTCCCAGAGCTATCCTCAAAAATTCTTTTCAAAGTTTGGCGTAAGAATGAATTGTCATCAGTCAAATGTTTTTCTCCAAGATCTTTCAAATTCTTTTCATCATTGGCTCAACCTCGTCGCTTTGATTCTTCCGGAGTGCCTAAATAAGTCATGATGGTATTTCTCGTTGTCATTCGCATTTTGGAAGACCAAAGAAGATTTTTCTCTCAATCTTGCTCCATTCCCTTCAAGATTCGTGGTTCTAGCGTTATGCCATCCTCTCATAATTGTTTTCGTTTGCGAGAATTCTTTTGACCCATGCGGAGCAATTCAAGATTCTTTTCAATTTGATTCTCCGGAGGCTATCAATTCA
Organism: Triticum aestivum; assembly: GCF_018294505.1. Classification (NCBI taxonomy): domain Eukaryota; kingdom Viridiplantae; phylum Streptophyta; class Magnoliopsida; order Poales; family Poaceae; genus Triticum; species Triticum aestivum. The sequence continues at coordinate 706,100,709 of NC_057797.1, read as the reverse complement.
GAATTATTCATTCTCAGCTTTCAGCTCTTTTTCTCTAAATCTTACCGGTGCATCGTTCAAATATCCTCAAATCAGCTCGTGATCTCTTTGTTATCATGGATCTAATTTCTCTCAAGCATCTTCGTTTATTTGCTAATTCTTCCTGGTGTTTCTTTATCTTCTCTTTGTTCTTAAGCAATTCTTATGGTGGTTCTTCTAGATTTCTCTTCCTTATCAATTTATTCGTTGTCAATCCTACCGGTAGTTCATAGAAGACCTTCCCAAGTTGGTGCTATATCTCTCTCAATCCTTGCTACGAAAATAAGTAGTATGCCAAATCCGTGGATTGTCATCAATTTAAATTGGTGAAGGATACGCATAATGTAATTCTTATTTTTGTTTCAACCAAGTGATTAATTCCTTATTCCGGAGATTCATCAAAATTCTTGATTTCAATTGTTTCATCTTGTCTTCCTCGGAGTTCCAAGCTCGCGCAATTATATCACCACGGAGATCCATCTAATCATTGCAAGGCTTCAACCTTATTCTTTTCATCCTTCATTTGATTTGATCATTCTTTTATTACCGGAGTTCTTTATGGAGGCTACATGATGGTTCACAAAGGATTTAATTCCTTCTCGAAGTGTTCATCGACATTCTTTTCAGAGGAGCTCAAGTATTCTTTATCTTGCATTTTAAAGTGCAATTCTTTCAATCGTATCATTCGAGGGGTGTTATGTCATTCTTGATAATTTTCCTTCGTGTTTCATGATTCACAAGTTATCAAGTATGAGATATTTTAAATCCATCAACCTCTTCGTTGGAGTTATCTTGGGTTATATTTCACCTAAAGCTTTTCCTAAGGATTGTTGCTATTATGGTGCTTATAAATGACCCAAGTTCTTCATTTATCCTCCCGGTGATATAGTTTCTGGTATCCTTGTTCATATCAATCCAATTCTTTTCCCGTGAGTGGCAGGTTTTCACCTCTAGTTTTGAGATGTTTTTCTATAAGCCCACTACAAGCTTACTCTTTTCGTTTGCTGGTTTTCCAACAATTCCGTTCAACCCTTCTCCTAAAGATGCCTTTTCAAGCTCTTTTGTGGCAGAAGTTGGCATTTTCTTCTCCTTTCTCCTATCTCAATCATCTTTCTTCTATTCTTTTGTTACAGAGGCATTGTGATGTTGCTCTCTTCTACCCATCTTCTTGTTTTGTCATGATGGTGTTATTTTTCTTTGCTGATCCATTCAACCGGGGTGTCGTGTTTTCTTTCGAGCTCTCTCATCTTATCAAATTTTGCACCCCTTCTCAACCGGAGTGCTGTCCAAATTATATCATTCTTATTCCTTCTCTATCTTGTTTTAACCGGAGTGTTGTGCCCTCTGCTCAAGTTCTTTTCATCTAATCAAGTTCCTTATCACTTTTCAACCGGAGTGCTGCCCGAATTTGTTCTTCCTTGTTACTCTTCCCTACTGGAGTGCTTTCAATTTTGTTCTTCTCCGTTGCTTTCTTTCTTTCTATTTGTTCAACCTCTCAAGGTTCGTGGTTTCACTCATTTGTCAAAAAAGCAACTTAGTTTTACCTCTTCTCTTTCTCTTCTGTTTCCCTCCGGTGCCATTCTAGATCTCGGGACGAGATCCTCTTGTAGTGGTGGAGTGTTGTAACGCCCCATGACCGATGTGCCAGGTGTCCTCTAGTTATTCGTTGTTGCTGCTTTGTCTTTGCTTGCGTGTCATGCATTACATATCATGTCATCATGTGCATTGCATTTGCATACGTGTTCGTCTCATGCATCTGAGCATTTTCCCACTTGTCCATTTTGCATTCCGGCACTCCGTTCTCCTCCGGTGATCATTTCTACCTTCTTTTCGTGTGTGGGGGTTAAACATTTCCGGATTGGACCGAGACTTGCCAAGCGGCCTTGGTTTACTACCAGTAGACCGCCTGTCAATTTTCGTACCATTTGGACTTCGTTTGATGCTCTAACGGTTAACCGAGGGACCGAAAAGACCTCGTGTGTGTTGCAGCCCAACACCCTTCCATTTTGGCCCAAAACCCACCTAAACCTCCTCCATCATCTCGGTCGTTCGATCACGATCGCGTGGCCGAAAACCGCACCTCATTTGGACTCTCCTAGCTCCCTCTACCTATATAAACACCTTCCCCTCCGAAATTCGCGGTGCAACCCTAGATCTCACCTCCCTCCGCTCCCCGGACATGTCCGCCCCACCGCTGGACGTGTCCGCCGCCGCCGCCACATCACTCCAGCCAATGGAGCGCCGCCACGTCAAC
>NC_057797.1:706085272-706097781 GCF_018294505.1 Triticum aestivum | reverse complement strand
CGAGGCGCCCGCGCCCTCAACTCCGGCGCCGCCCGACGCCCGGAGAGCTCCTCCCTCTCCCTCGACGCTCCGGCCGGCCCAAGTCCCCGACGTCTCCGGCCACCTCGTTCTCCGGCGAACAGTGTACGCCGGCGAGCTTCCGACCATCCTCGAAGTCCGTGCCTCGGAACCCTAGATCTGGTTCTCGGAGTGGTAATTTCTACTAAGTCCCCGCTTTCGAGATTCAAATGCCCTTGTTCATCATGCCATAACTCATCACCCGTAACTCCGATTTGCGCGTATAACATATCAAAATGTTCGGCTCAGAGAGCACATCATTTCGTCTCACTGCATCATTTTCATTTGAGCTCATCTTGATGCCCGAAATGCTGTTGGAAGAGTGCTATTTGAGCTAATTGTCAGATCTGCTGCACCAAATAGCTATTTGTTATTTTTGCCATGATTAATGTGTGCATGATATGCCCCTGAGATCTACATGAGTTTTGTTATATGCTTTGCCATCTTTACAGAGGTGTTATCCATGTATTTTTGTGATATATGTGGTGGCTAGCACAAGCTTGCGAAGTGGTGCATTCGTTAATGCTGATTTCAAGGACTTAGCAATTCCACAAAGTCCTTGATCTGTTTTTATCAATATGCCATATGTTCATGTTGTTTCCTAGTGATCCGTGCCTCTTTTGAGGATGATCAGTAAGGATGTTTTGTTAATATTGTAGTGCTCTATCCATCCATGTCTTTGTTTACAATTATGGAGCACCCTAGCTTGAGTAAATCGCGCTCTACTTTTGTTATTTCGTGAATCTGGGCAGATTGTCTACTTGTTAGCGATTTTGCCGAGGATGTTGTTGTTGAGCCGTGCATGCTATGTTGTTGTTCTTGCCATGTCTGGCTTGTATAATGTGTATTCTTGATGGGTGTATTCTCAGATTGTCATGCCTTGTTCTATAGTGAGTGCATCGAGCTCGTAAACATGCCTACTTCATAGCTGATTTGCATGCTCCAGTTTTTCACTAAGTCTGAGATCTGATTATGTTTTTGCCATGTTCACATGCTTGCAATTGTATTTTCTGATCCCTTTTGGCTCAAGGTCACTAAGGGACTTTTTTTAATGTCTTTGAGTAGCTCCATTCCATGCCTTACTTTGCCATGTTAAGTTCCTGTAGCATATAGTTTTCAAGCTCCAAAGTGTGCTACCTGATCTGAAATTCCAGACAAGTGTTAATTTCACTAAGTCTGAAATCTGTTTACCAATTGCACTTTTGCCATGCTTGTTTGAACCTGTTAATGGATGAATTAGCCGTGGCTCAGTGTTCATCTTTTGTTAAGCTTCATGAATGGATCCCTGTCATGTATTTTGTTGCCATGTTTGAGTGTTGTAGCATATTTATCTTGTTGCATTTAGATGGCTACTTGTTGTTTATCGCAGACCGGTGCCATATTTGTTTTGCTTGCCATTTCCAAACCGTGCATCTGATTCCTGTGTTCTTTATATCGATTTCAACTGAGATCACCTCACCTTTCCAGTGGCACACTTAGATTTCCAAGTTGAGGCCAGGTTCAATCATTCCTGGTCAAATCATGCATATGCATCGCATACCGCATCTCACATATCATACCATGTTCATGTGTTGGTTGTTTACTATGTTGTGTGCTTCTTTCCGGTGTTTGCTTCTTCGGGTTGGTTCCGATAACGTCGTGTTTGTGAGGAACCGTTCGTCGACGTCCATTTTTCTTCTTCATGGACTCGTTCTTCTTCCTTGCGGGATTTCAGGCAAGATGATCATACCCTCGAAATCACTTCTATCTTTGCTTTGCTAGATGCTCGCTCTTTTGCTATGCCTATGCTGCGATACCTACCACTTGCTTATCATGCCTCCCATATCGTTGAACCAAGCCTCTAACACACCTTGTCCTAGCAAACCATTGTTTGGCTATGTTACCGCTTTGCTCAGCCCCTCTTATAGCATTGTTAGTTGCAGGTGAAGATTGAAGTTTGTTCCTTGTTGGAACATGGAGATGTTGTTCCTTATTGGAACATGTTTACTTGTTGGGATATCACATTATCTCTTATTTAATTAATGCATCTATATACTTGGTAAAGGGTGGAAGGCTCGGCCTTATGCCTAGTGTTTTGTTCCACTCTTGCTGCCCTAGTTTCTGTCATATCGGTGTTATGTTCCCGGATTTTGCGTTCCTTACGTGGTTGGGTAAAAATGGGAACCCCTTGACAGTTCGCCTTGAATAAAACTCTTCCAGCAATGCCCAACATTGGTTTTACCATTCGCCACCTAGCCTTTTTCTTTTCCCTTGGGTTCTGCAGACTCAAGGGTCATCTTTATTTTAACCCCCCCCCCGGGCCAGTGCTCCTCTGAGTGTTGGTCCAAACTGTCAGCCGCCGGTGGCCACCAGGGGAAACTCTGGGCTGGCCTACCGGAAGTTTGGACAATCTGAGTGTGCCCTGAGAACGAGATATGTGCAGCTCCTATCGGGATTTGTCGGCACATTCGGTCGGTGTTCCTGGGCTTGTTTTACCATTGTCGAAATGTCTTGTAACCGGGATTCCGAGTCTGATCGGGTCTTCCCGCTAGAAGGAATATCCTTCGTTGACCGTGAGAGCTTGTGATGGGCTAAGTTGGGACACCCCTGCAAGGATTTGAACTTTCGAAAGCCGTGCCCGCGGTTATGGGCAGATGGTAATTTGTTAACGTCCGGTTGTAGAAAACCTGAAGTTGACCTTAATTAAAATACATCAACCGCGTGTGTAGCCGTGATGGTCTCTTTCCGGCGGAGTCCGGGAAGTGAACATGGTGTTGGAGTTATGCTTGACGTAGGTTGTTCTAGGATCACTTCTTGATCATAGTTTCACGATCGTGCTTTGCCTTCTCTTCTCGCTCTCATTTGCGTATGTTTAGCCACCATATATGCTAGTCGCTTGCTGCAGCTCCACCTCTTACCTTTTACCCTACCTATAAACTTAAATAGTCTTGATTGCGAGGGTGTGAGATTGTTGAGTCCCCGTGACTCACAGATACTTCCAAAACCAGTTTGCAGGTGCTGATGTTACCGAGCAGGTGACAGAACCAAGCTCAAGGAGGAGCTCAATGAAGATCGTGTTCGTTATGTCGTTTCCGTTTCCAGTTGATCAGTAGTGGAGCCCAGTTGGGGTCGATCGGGGATCTGTGTAGCATCTGGGGTAGTCTTCTTTTATTTTGGCTCCGTAGTCGGGCCCTGATTATATTTGGATGATGTAATGCTTTATTCATGTAATTGCGTGATGTGGCGAGTGTAAGCCAACTATGTATCTCTTTCCCTTATGTATTATATGGGTTGTGTGAAGATTACCTCACTTGTGACATTGCTTTCAATGCGGTTATGCCTCTAAGTCGTGCTTCAACACGTGGGAGATATAGCCGCATCGAGGGCGTTACACACATCTTTCGAGAGAAACTTCTTCTCTAGAACAGATCCACTCTTAGCAACAAAGATCTTACCTGTCGGATTTGTGATAGAAGGTGTACCCAACAGTTTCTTTTGGGTATCCTATGAAGACACACTTTTCCGATTTGGGTTTGAGCTTATCAGGCTGAAACATTTTCACATAAGCATCACAACCCCAAACTTTAAGAAACGACAACTTAGGGTTCTAGCCAAACCATAGTTCATACGGTGTCGTCTTAACGGATTAGACGGTGCCCTATTTAACATGAATGTAGCTGTCTCTAATGCATAATCCCAAAATAATAGTGGAAAATCAGTAAGAGACATCATAGATTGCACTATATCCAATAAATAATGGTTATGACGTGCGGACACACCATTATCTTGTGGTGTTCCAGGTGGCATGAATTTGTGAAACTATTCCACATTGTTTTAGTTGAAGACCAGACTCATAACTCAAATATGCGTCTCCACGATCAGATCGTAGAAACTTGATTTTCTTGTTACGATGATTTTCCACTTCACTCTAAAATTCTTTGAACTTTTCAAATGTTTCAGACTTATGTTTCATTAAGAAGATATACCCATATCTTACTCAAATCATCTATGAAGGTCAGAAATAACGATACCTTCCGCGAGCCTCAACACTCATCAGACTGCATACATCAGTATGTATTATTTCCAACAAGTCTGTTGCTCGCTCCATTGTTCCAGAGAACGGAGCCTCAGTCATCTTTCCCATGAGGCATGGTTCGCAAGCATCAACTGATTCATAATCAAGTGATTCCAAAAGCCCATCAGCATGGATTTTCTTCATGTGCTTTACACCAATATGACCTAAACGGCAGTGCCTAAGTTGCACTATCATTATTAACTATGCATCTTTTGGCTTCAATATTATGAATATGTGTATCACTATGATCGAGATTCAATAAACCATTCACCTTGGGTGTATGACCATTGAAGGTTTTATTCATGTAAACACATCAACAATTATTCTCTGATTTTAAATGAATAATCGTATTGCAATAAACATGACCAAATCATATTCATGCTTAACGCAAACACCAAATAATATTTATTTAGGTTTAACACTAATCCTGAAAGTATAGGGAGTGTGCGATGATGATCATATCAATCTTGGAACCACTTCCAACACACATCTTCACTTCACCCTTAACTAGTCTTTGTTCATTCTGCAACTCCCATTTCGAGTTACTAATCTCAGCAACTGAACTAGTATCAAATACTGAGGGGTTGCTATAAACACTAGTAAAGTACACATAAATAACATGTATATCAAATATACCTTTGTTCACTTTGCCATCCTTCTTATCCGCCAAATACTTGGGGTAGTTGTGCTTCCAGTGACTAGTCCCTTTGCAGTAGAAGCACTTAGTCTCAGGCTTAGGTCTAGACTTGGGCTTCTTCACTTGAGCAGAAACTTGCTTGCCGTTCTTCTTGAAGTTCCCCTTCTTCCCTTTGCCCTTTTCTTGAAACTAGTGGTGTTGTCAACCAGCAACACTTGATGCTTTTCTTGATTTCTACCTTCGTCGATTTCAGCATCACGAAGAGCTTGGGAATTGTTTCCATTATCCCTTGCATATTATAGTTCATCATGAAGTTCCAGTAACTTGGTGATAGTGACTAGAGAACTCTGTCAATCACTATCTTATCTCGAAGATTAACTCCCACTTGATTCAAGTGATTGTAGTACTCAGACATTCTGAGCACATGCTCACTAGCTGAGCTATTCTCCTCCATCTTGTAGGCAAAGTGCTTCTCAAAGGTCTCATACCTTTTGACATGGGCATGAGTCTGAAATACTAATTTCAACTATTGGAACATCTCATATGCTCCGTGGCATTCAAAAACGTCTTTGAAGCCCCGATTCTAAGCCATAAAGCATGGTGCACTAAACTATCAAGTAGTCATCATATCGAGCTTGCCAAACGTTCATAACGTCTGCATCTGCTCCTGCAATCGGTCTGTCACCTAGCGGTGCATTAAGGACATAATTCTTCTGTGCAGCAATGAGGATAATCCTCAGATCACGGATCCAATCCGCTTCATTGCTACTAACATCTTTCAACTTAGTTTTCTCTAGGAACATATCATAAATAAAACAAGGAAGCTATACGCGAGCAATTGATCTACAACATAGATATGCAAATACTATCAGGTACTAAGTTCATGATAAATTAAAGTTCAATTAATCATATTACTTAAGAACTCCCACTTAGATATACATCCCTCTAATCATCTAAGTGATCACGTGATCCAAATCAACTAAACCATGACCGATCATCACGTGAAATGGAGTAGTTTTCATTGGTGAAAATCACTATGTTGATCATATCTACTATATGATTCACGCTCGACCTTTCGGTCTCAGTGTTCCGAGGCCATATCTGCATATGCTAGGCTCGTCAAGTTTAACCCGAGTATTTCTGCGTGTGCAAAACTGGCTTGCATCCGTTGTATGTGAACGTAGAGCTTATCACACTCGATCATCACGTGGTCTCTCGGCACGACGAACTTTGGCAATGGTGCATACTCAGGGAGAACACTGGTACCTTGAAATTTAGTAAGAGATCATCTTATAATGCTATCGTCGAACTAAGCAAAATAAGATGCATAAAGGATAAACATCACATGCAATCAAAATATGTGACATGATATGGCCATGATCATCTTGCACCTTTGATCTCCATCTCCAAAGTACTGTCATGATCTCTATCGTCACCAGCATGACACCATGATCTCCATCATCTTGATCTCTATCAATGTGTCATCACATGGTCGTCTCACCAACTATTGCTCTTGCAACTATTGCTATCGCATAGCGATAAAGTAAAGCAATTATTTGGCGCTTGCATCTTATACAATAAAGATACAACCATAAGGCTTCTGCCAGTTGCCGATAACTTTGTTACAAAACATGATCATCTCAAACAATAAAATTTAGCATCATGTCTTGACCATATCACATCACAACATGCCCTGCAAAAACAAGTTAGACGTCCTCCACTTTGTTATTGCAAGTTTTACGTGGCTGCTATGGGCTGAGCAAGAACCGTTCTTACCTACGCATCAAAAACCACAACGCGGTATAGTGATTGCTTTTTGATCTTTAGAAAGAACCTTGTTCATTGAATCTGATTCAACTAAAGCTAGAGAAACAGACACCCACTAGCCACCTGTGTCCGAAGCACGTCGGTAGAACCAGTCTCGCGTAAGCGTACGCCTAATGTCGGTCTGGGCCGCTTCATCCAACAATGTCGATGAATCAAGAATCAACTAGTGACGGCAAGCAATATGTATATACCCACGCCCACAACTCCTTTGTGTTCTACTCGTGCATATAACATCTACGCATAAACCTGGCTCGGATGCCACTGTTGGGGAATGTAGTAATTTCAAAAATTTCCGCACACGCAATCACGGTGATGCATAGCAATGAGAGAGGAGAGTATCGTCCACATACCCTCGTAGACCGTAAGCGGAAGCGTTATGAGAATGTGGTTGATGTAGTCGTACGTCTTCATGATCCGACCGACCCAAGTACCGAACGTACGGTACCTCCGAGTTCAGCACACGTTCAGCTTGATGACGTCCCACGAACTCCGATCGAGTAGAGCTTCACGGGAGAGTTCTGTCAGCATGATGGCGTGATGACGTTGATTATGTTGCTACCGACGCAGGGCTTCGCCTAAGCACCGCTACGATATGATCGAGGTGCATTATGGTGGAGGGGGGCACCGCACACGGCTAAGGGATAAATGGTTAACTTGTGTGAAAAGAATCAAACAATCAAAAACAATTATGAGAGGATGGCATCAAGCTTGAACTGAGAATCTTCAAGAGAAAGCACAAGATTTAGAGGAAACACTTCTTCGGTCTTCAAATGTTGAGAATGACGAGAAGAAAACATTACCAAATTGTTGAGACACTCCAGAATAATGAAGAATAGAAAGGTTGAACCAACGATGAAAAGGATTTGAAAGACCTAAGAGAATGGCATTTGACTGATGACAATTCATTATTACGTCAAACTTTGAAATGAATTTGAGAATAACTCCGAAAAAAGAAGAGTTAGGTAAGATCATGACGAAAAGACCTGTGGGTTAGGGCCCACTCACAATAAACACCTTGGAAATGTACGATTACTTGAAAGTGGAATTGCACCGGTTGATTTAAATGGCTTGAATGAGATAACATTCTCAAAAGAACTTGAACGGATTAAGAATGGAAACACGAATCTTCTGAGATATCTTCGGCACTCCAGAACAATTGAATAGCAAGAAGTGGATGATTAAGAGGTGCACCGGCATTATAAAACATTTTAAACAAGGAAAAGAATGTGATCAACATTGAAGTCTTGAATTTAGTCCACCGAAGAAGAAAAAGAATGAATAATGATAAACTTGAAGAACATCTTCATGAGAACCACCGGGTAAGAACATTGACAGAAAAGAATGGAGAGACTTCCCATCAATAAAAGGATACTTGATTAAGAAATCCAAGTCCTTGAGGAAAAAGGGTGGGAGGGCGGGAAAACAAAGGCAACTTGGAGACGGATGAAACAAATAACGTTGAGAAGACTTTGAGTTGATCTTGCGGATGGGAAAAATGATAGGATCATCTTGAAGAGAATCACACCGGTTGGAAAGAATTGACATGACAACCTCGATGATCAAGAGGGATTGGCATTCATATAGAAATATGAAGACACCGCTTAGGAAAGGTATGGAATCAACACTTGACATTGAAGCAACTCGAATACCACAATTGAAAACAAAACAAAGGATTGGCTTGCAAAATAAGCCGGAACAAACATATGATAGATCCCATATCGTATCATATGTCTATTGGAAAAAATTCCTACGTGATACTAGAATTCCCACTTATGAACTCCCGAAACTTTCTGGTTATGCAATCAGGTGTTGGGGATACGGGGGAAGCATAATATCTCACCCAAACTAACAATCCCTACATCCAGCTGTATCCATCCTTCAACACATAACCAAGAAACCTTTGGAAATCGTGTACCTCAACCTTCGAAAAGCATCCATTATACGAGTTATGGCAATACTCCGGAACTCCCGCCCCAGTACTGGGTGGCGTCGAGGTTATCTCACCAACAACTGCATAAAAGAGATTTTCGATGTCGGCGAAACTCGGGTATTCCAGAACTGCAACGGTAAAGTTGTGATGACAACACCTCGGAGCTCAACTCCCTGGGACACTGCCACAACCCCTAAATGTCAGGAGGCACCAAGAACAATGTTCTCGTCACAAGAATATCGGAACGATTCCAAGATACCCGCGTGATCCTTAAAAAAATCGTGAAATTTGAGGAGAGGAGATTCAAAACTTCTATGTCAGGAGGCCTCACCAGAGCGGCGAAGGGACTGGGGAGTAAAATAATCCAACTCTCTGATATATATATATATATAATCCTAAGACTCAAAACATTTTGTTCTAGACTCAGCAACGTCAGTGATTCGATCAAGTTGGGGGCTCCTAAGTCGGGGATGGCTCTGATACCAACTTGTAACACCCACAATGCGATTATATCTCCCACGTGTCGAGGCACGACTTAGAGGCATAGCCGCATGGTAGTTTAGTCGCAAGTGGGGTAATCTTCACACAATCCCATGTACTGAATAAGAAAGGGATAAAGAGTTGGCTTACAATCGCCACTTCACACAAATAACAAGTTAAACATACATCATCCAGAGTACAAACAAAGGTCCGACTACGGAACCAAATTAAAGTGAGACAACCCCAAATGCTAGATCCTCGATCGTCCCAACTGGGCTAAACTATTGCTCAACAGGAAACGAAACAAGACAACGATCAAGATCTTCATTGAGCTCCCACTTGAGCTTGGTTGCGTCACCTGCACTGGTATCATCAGCACCAGCAACTGTTTGGAAGTATCTATGAGTCATGAGGACTCAACAATCTCACACCCGTGAGATCAAGACTATTTAAACTTATGTGTAGGATGAGGTAATGAGGTGGAGCTCCAGCAAGCACTAAGCAAATATGGTGGCTAACATATGCAAATGAGAGCGAGAAGAGAAGCAACGCAACGGTCGAGAAGTTAGAAGTGATCAAGAAGTGATCCTGAAACTACTTACGTTCAAGCATAACACAAGACCGTGTTCACTTCCCGGACCCTGCTGAAACGAGACCATCATGGCTACACGCGCGGTTGATGCATTTTAACTTAAGTCAAGTGTCAAGTTCTCTACAACCGGATATTAACAAATTTCCATCTGCCACATAACCGCGGGCACGACTTTCGAAAGTTTATACCCTGCAGGGGTGTCCCAACTTAGCCCATCACAAGCTCTCGTGGTCAACGAAGGATATTCCTTCTCCCAGGAAGGCCCGATCAGACTCGGAATCACAGTTACAAGACATTTCGACAATGGTAAAAGAAGACTAGCAAAGCCGCCCAGATGTGCTGACAAATCCTGATAGGAGCTGCACATATCTCGTTCTCAGGGCACACCGGATTATCCAAGCTTCTGGTAGGCCAGCCTAGAGTTGCCCCTGGTGGCCACCGGCGGCTGACAGGTTGGACCAACACTTAGAGGAGCACTGGCCCGGGGGTTAAAATAAAGATGACCCTCGGGCTCCATAAACCCAAGGGAAGAAGGCTTAGGTTGTTAGGCAAATGTAAAACCAAGGTTGGGCCTTGCTGCAGGAGTTTTATTCAAATCGAACTGTTAAGGGGTTCCCATGACACCCAACTGCATAAGGAACACAAAATCAAGGAACATAACACCAGTATGACGGAAACTAGGGCGGCAAGAGTGGAACAAAACACCAAGCATAAGGCTGATCCTTCCACCCTTTTCCAAGTATATAGATGCATTAAAGTAAATAATATATATTGTGATATCCCAAACATATCCATGTTCCAACAAGGAACAAACTTCATCTTCACCTGCAACTAGCAACACTATAAGAGGAGCTGAGCAAAAGCGGCAACATGGCCAAACAACGGTTTGCTAGGAAAGGTGGGTTATGGGCTTGACATGGCAATATGGGAGGCATGATATAGCAAGTGGTAGGTAGCGTGACATAGCAATAGAGCGAACAACTAGCAAGCAAAGATAGAAGTGATTTCGAGGGTATGGTCATCTTGCCTGCAATGCACTCAGAGTTGTCGAAAGCTTGATCCTCGTAAGCGTACTCAATAGGTTACTCGTACACGAACTCATCTCCCGGCTCTACCCAAAGCAAGAACACAAGCAATGGAACAACAATCAATCATGGTGCAATGCACAAGCAACATGATGCAATACATGGCATGATATGCGAGATGTGATATGCAATGCATATGCGTACTCCGGAAGGGAAATAATGAACAAGGCATCAACTTGGCAAACCAAGTATGCCGCTGGAAAGATGAGATGATTTCGGTTGAAATTGATATAAAGATCACCGGAAACGGATGCACGGTTTGCAAATGACAAGCAAAACAAGTATGGTGCAAAACCGTTATTAACAGCACGATGCCACTTGGCATGCAACAAGAAACTAAGCTACTGCACTCCAACATAACAACAAAGCATATGGAAGTGATGTACAAGAGATGCTTGACAAAACATGAACATGGAGATACGGCTAAATCACACTAGAACAGGTTCAAACAAGCATGGAAAAAGTGCAAAAGATATCAGATTCACAGACTTAGTGAAAATACTAACATGGCATAAACAGCATCAGGAAGCAATGTTTAGAGCTAGAAAACAACCTGCTACAGGAACATATCATAGAAAACAAAAGCATGGCATGATTCTACTCAAAGCATAGAACAAAAGTACCTTACTAAACATGAGCCAAAAGGCACAGAAGATATGATAACACCCATGTAAACATAGCACAATTTATTAACAGTTTCAGACTTACCACAAAAACAGAGCATGGCAGAAACAGATTTATGAAAGCAACTTTGCGAGCTCATGCAACTCACCACAAAGCATTACATGACAACATAAACATACCAATAGCAAGAAGACATGTACATGGAGCTAACCATGGCAAGATCAAGTTCATAGGATGCATGGATCACTAGCAACAACCATGGCAATATTGATTAACATGTTAACAATCTGCCAGGAACATTTTATAGCAAAAGTAGAGCAAGAACAAGACATGCTAGAGCACTCCATAATTGCAAATAGGGGCATGGATGGATAGATCATAACCACATGTTCAAAACATCCTTACTGAAGTATCCCAAAATAAGCATGCATCTCACTGTAGCATCAAGTTTACATGGCATCAAAATAATAGCAGGAAAATGACTTAGCAAAATCCTAAGTCCCTGAAACAGCAACATTGTGGAGCCTACTTTGCATGCTTGTGCTAGTCACCACATAGATCAAAAAAATACAAGACAAGTACCTCTGTAAAGATAGCATGTTGTAGGTCAAAACACATGTAGACCACATGCTCAAATGATGCACACATCAAATGCAACAAAAATGACAAATCACCATGATCTGATAAGTGCCAGCTCCTAACATTTTATAGCACACTTGCATCAATGAAAATGGCATCATAATTTACAGTAACATGCATGGGAATGCTTCTAACATGAAGAGCTCAACGAGAAGAACAATTTGATATATCATATGCATGATTCGGAGCAACGAGCACCGAGATATGACATGTTGAAGAAGTGCACAAAATATCAGGGATTCGGGACTTGGTGGAATTTTACCCTCCGAAAGTCAACGGGACGAGGATATCCTGGACGGAGAGATCCGGGGCGCAGGTGCTGTTTGGTTCGGGGTAATGGTGGATATCGTCCCACTCCCTAGATCCGGCGATGAGGCGGCGACTCCGGCGATGGCTGGCAACGATGAGGCGGCGTAGCACGGGGGCGGGGCATGCAGGCGGTTGGCAGCGGTGCTCGGTGGAGATGGCCAGCGGTGACCGGCGGAGCGTGGGTGGCGGCTAGGCGCACGGTTGCTCCGGTGACGTGGAGGCGCGGTGAGGCGGCTGACGCGGGCGGGCGGCGGGGTGCGGCGCTAGGCGGCGGA
>NC_057797.1:705968713-706084923 GCF_018294505.1 Triticum aestivum | reverse complement strand
CGGAGCTCGGAGGAGGCGCGCGCGGCTCGTCGGCCCCGGTTGCGCCCGGGGCGGGCCGGCCTCGGGCCCCGGCGGGCTGCGGCGGCGCGGGAGGAGAGAGAAGGCGCGGGAGGCCACATGGTGGCGTCCGATTGGGCAAGGGGGCGGTGGCGGACATGTCCGGCATGCAGTGGACATGTCCGTTGGCGCGAGGATGAAGAAGTTAGGGTTTGTACCGCGAGATTTCGGGGAGGGACACATATATATGTAGATGGAGGTAGGAGTGTCCAAATAAGGTGAGGTTTTCGCCCACACGATCGTGATCCGACGGCGGAGAACATGGAGGTGGTTTAGATGGGTTATTGGGCTGTTTTGGAGGGGTGTTGGGCTACAACACAAAGAGGCTTTTGCGGTTACCTGGTTAACCGTTGGGGCATCAAACGGGCTCCAAATGGAACGAAATTTGACAGGCGGTCTACCGGTGGTGTACCAAGGCCACTTGGAAAATCTCGGTCCATTCCGAGAATGTTTAACTCCCGCTTACGAAAAGAGACAAAAAGGGTGCATCTGGTGCATGAGGGAGTGTCGGATTGCAAAACGGACAATGGGGAAAATGCTCGGATGCATGAGACAAACACAAATGCAAATGCGATGCACATGATGATATGATATGAAATGCATGACATGAACAAAATGCAAAACGAAAGACAAAAACCCAACCACGAAGGGAATATCATATCGCATCTCCAGAAAAGGCAAGAGTCGGAGTTACAAATATGGAAAGTTGTATCCGGGGCGTTACAGGGGAGGGCCGGCCCTCCTATGGCGCGCCCTAAGGAGTCCTACTCCCACCGAGAGTAGGATTCCCCACCCCTTCCATGTAGTAGTAGTAGGAGAGAAGGAAAGGGAAAAGAGAAGAGAAAGAAGGAGGGGGCACCGCCCCTCCCCGTAGTCAAATTAGGACTAGGCCTTGGGGGCGCGTAGCCTCCTCTCTCTCTTTCCCCTAAAGCCCAATAAGGCCCATATACTCCCCGGTGAATTCCTGTAACTCTCCGGTACTCCGAAAAATACCTGAATCACTCGGAACCTTTCCGATGTCCGAATATAGTTGTCCAATATATCGATATTTACGTCTCGGCCATTTTGAGACTCCTCGTCATGTCCCCGATCTCATCTGGGACTCCGAACTACCTTCGGTACATCAAAACACATAAACTCATAATACTGATCGTCACCGAACGTTAAGCGTGCGGACCTTACGGGTTCGAGAACTGTGTAGACATGACCGAGACTCATCTCCAGTCAATAACCAATAGCGGAACCTAGATGCTCATGTTGGTTCCTACATATTCTATGAAGATCTTTATTGGTTAAACTGCATAACAACATACATTGCTCCCTTTGTCATCGGTATGTTACTTTCCAGAGATTCGATCGTCGATATCTCAATACCAAGTTCAATCTTGTTACTGGCAAGTCTCTTTACTCGTTCTGTAATGCATCATCCCGCAACTAACTCATTAGTTACATTGCTTGCAAGGCTTATAGTGATGTGCATTACCGAGAGGACCCAGAGATACCTCTCCGACAATCGGAGTGACAAATCCTAATCTTGATCTATGCCAACTCAACAAGTACCATCAGAGACACCTGTAGAGCACCTTTATGATCACCCAGTTACGTTGTGACGTTTGGTAGCACACAAAGTGTTCCTCCAGTATTCGGGAGTTGCATAATCTCATAGTCATAGGTACATGTATAAGTCATGAAGAAAGCAATAGCAACAAACTAAACGATCATCGTGCTAAGCTAACGGATGGGTCAAGTCAATCACATCATTCCCTAATGATGTGATCTCGTTAATCAAATGACAACCCATGTCTGTGGCTAGGAAACTTTGATTCAACGAGCTAGTCAAGTAGAGGCATACTAGTGACACTTTGTTTGTCTATGTATTCACACATGTACTAAGTTTCCGGTTAATACAATTCCAGCATGAATAATAAACATTTATCATGATATAAGGAAATATAAATAACAACTTTATTATTGCCTCTAGGGCATATTTCCTTCACTCTTATATACGGAGGGGCACCACACGTTGTTGTCGGGACCCCGATCCTAAGTCACACCGATCTAGCATGTAACACTTCATATCACTTTGCGGCCTCACGCACGGTATTCCCACGGGTGCCACCTTACCTGGCCCGGGACCGTTTGCGCCTTTTGGTTCACGTATATGATAGTGTCGCTAGCATCCATATGACAGAGAACCCAGGCCGACATGACTAGTCGTGAACCCAAAGTGGCACTAACTTACAGGGACAGGCATACATGAATCAACCACGAGCATGTCGGTCAACAACGTATGAATCCGGGCTGTAGCACTGGGCTAACAGGACTCCGGGAATCCGGGCTGTAGCAGGCTAGGCAGGACTCCGGATGTCACCGCATGACATTTCCCGAAGGGACAGACACAGGAACGAAGTGATTCACATGCCGGCCAGTCAAGTGTTCCGGAGCAGTAGTGCTGGGCTAGCAGGACTCTGGTGAACCGGGCTGTAGCGGACTACTATGGCACATGGAAGCACAAGACTACATTTCCCCATAAGAGAGGCTACCAGAGGTAAACAACTAGGTTGACGGATCCCACACATAGCAATACACGTTACACGTACGCATAACATGCAAGTATGTGTTGTACAACATGGCATCACAACATAACTCAAACTCATATAGATAAAGGCCCAGAAGAGCCACATAGCATCAATACAAACAGGGGTCTCATGACCCATCATTCAGAGCATACAAGCAATGGAAGCATTACATGTCTGAGTACAGACAACTACAAAGGAAAAGACTAGGAAGCCTGACTATACACGACCCTCCCAAGGGTACAAGATCATAGCTGGGATACAAGCTACTCGTCGAAGTCACTAGCGTAACCAACTGCAAAACATAAATAAGCAAACGTGAGTACAAAGGTACTCAGCAAGTCTTACATCAGAACTATCTACATATGCAACATTATCAACAAAGGGGGTGGTGGAGTTAACAGCAGCAAGCCAGCTTTGACTCGGTGGATAGCCTATACTACGAGTATCAGAAACTTCTTTGAGGTGAGAAGACGCACACGAGTCCACATATTCACCATATCAATACTCCACTATGGATCCGTTCCCGTCTCCCTACGAGAAGGCCATCCATAGCACTCACGCCTATCTTGCGTATTTTAGAGTATCCACTTCAAGTTGTCTATGTACTACATAAGTTCTCCAAGTTTCCATATCCGAGGAAAACGGCTATTCGAATAGATAATGTTGACCCTACAGGGGTGTACTTCTTCACACACGCTCTCTCCACTTATAGCCCTGTACACGTCATGTACCTCGACAACCTTCAAGCGGAAGCCATGTGAGGGTGTCGGCCACAACCTGACTAACCACACAAGTCTCTCATCCAGGTTTATCGCCTATTCGTGTTCCATACGCAAGGAGATCCGGCCGGGGTGTCGCTCACGGCTCCAAACGATGTGTGCAGGGTTCCCAAGCCCACCATCCGGGTGCCACTTGGTACACCGTGCCACGGTGCCTAGTCTGTCCCAAGCCCGTCCCGTCGAACACCACTTGGTAGACAAGTAGCACTACCTACAAACGCCAGAAACTAGTTGCAACTCCTGGACAGAGATCAAGTGGATTAATAAGCCGAGAGGGGCCGGATAACCGGAACCCAATGTGTGGTAGTAACTGGACTTGGATAACATACACAGAACTCAGTGCTTAAGGACGGTTCCAATGAGAAAACCCGCAATGTACTCCTACATGGCCTCTCATCGCTACCTTTAGCAAAACGTGTTCACACACTTAGCCTTTACCGATACGACATGTTCACCACTCCGATTCATTCCCGATGAATCAGACCTGACACAACTCTAAGCATAGCTGGCATAAAGAAAACAAGCATGGATGAGCAGGCACATCAAGGCTCAAGCAACTCCTACTCATGCTAGTGGGTTTCAACTATTTACTGTGGCAATGACAGGTCATGCAGAGGAATGGGTTCAACTACCGCAGCAGAAAGTAGCAGTTTTGAATTGTTGTTGTCCTAATGCAGTAAAAGGAGCAGGAGCAAGAGAGTGGGATTTATCGAGATGCTCAAGGGGGTTTGCTTGCTTGATAGATCCACGAAGAAGCACTGCTCCTCAAACAGGTACTCGGGACACCTTCCGGAGTAGAACCTATCGAGAGGGGACAGTGCCGGCAATCAATAAACAACCATATGCAACAATATGATGCATGAAGATGACATTTCAAAGATGCTATGATTTGCCCTAATGCATCTAGCATCAATTTGGTTGAAGTCCATATGAGGGTTCATATGCAAACCTCAATTTAAGTATATAACATGCCATTTATTACATTTTCACTTATACAGCAAGTATAAGTTGGTTTTTCATGCATGAAACTAGCATAAATGGATTCCTTGCATTTTTCTAATGATTTTTCATATATAAATTATTTCATTCTGAGCTACGGTTTAATTATTATGATTTTTTGAAGTTTAGGCAATATTCTGGAATCTCCTGAGTTAAAATAATTCCAGAAATCAATTATTGCGTCAGCTCTACGTCAGCATGACGTAAGCGGGTCAACGGGGCTGACCAGGTCAAACCTGACCAGTGGGTCCCACTGGTCAGTGACCCAGTCAACTAACTAAGTTAGTTAGTCCTAACTAACTGGGCAGGGCCCACTAGTCAATGACTGTAGTAGCTAACCTAGTTAGTTAATTAGCGCTAACTATAGTAATTAGTCGGGCGGGGCCCGCAAGTCAGTGAGAGAGAGGGGGGAGGTCAAACTGGGCTGTGGGGGTCAACCCATGCCGGAGTTGACCCGACGCTCGTCGCCGGCAAGGCCAGAGACGGCGGAGGGGCTCGGGATTCCTCCTCCGGTGACAAAATGGCCCGCGGAGGGCATCTACGTGGAGCTGGGACTCACCCGCATCCATTTGTGCAAATGGCAGGGACTGAGGTGGCCCGAGCTCGCCGGAGGCAAGCTCACGGCGGTGGCTGGAGTTCGGGTGATGATGCAAACGTTGCTATGGTGCATGGCAGGAGCAACGGTTGGTTGCTCTGGGCCCATGGAACTATGCTGAGCACGGTGACGCGCTCGGTTTTGAGCTTGGCCGGCTGCGGCGACGGCGGTGACATGGCCGGCGGGCGGAAGCTTTCGGCTCCGGTGAAGAGCATGGTTAGGGGACGCGTTCGGCAGCAAGAAGAGAGGGGAAAGACGCCGGGGCTCATTGGGGGTCGGAAGAGAAGGTCAGCGGGCTCGGGGGTGCGCCAGACGCCACGAATCGCCGGCGGTGATCGACGGCACCTGAGGTGGAAGACGAGCTCGAAGTCGTCACCACGGTGCTTTTGGGTTCGGGATCTTCCGCGTGGAGGAGCTATGTGTCGTCACGGAGCTTTTGGACACGGGGAAGGGGCGAGAAGACCACGGTGCTCACGGTGGCAGCGAACGGCGGTGACAGACCCGTTCGAGCGTGCTACAGAGAGAGAGAGCAGGGGAAGGGAGAGTGAGCTGCGAGAGAGGGAAAGGACCAGGGGGGCTCGGGTGTCTCCAGGCGCCCGGTCAGGGACGGGGAAGGAAGCAGGATGTGGCGGGGAGACGTGGCCGCGGTCGACTATGAGGCGGGCACGCAGCAGCTCCTACTGGCAGGAGCTTGAAGAAGCTCCTGGCGGTTGGGCTGGTGGGCTGGGCCGAGAGAAGCTGGGCCAGGCTACAGGGAGGCCAGGTAAGTGTTTTCTATTTATTTTTCTTTTTCTATTACTGGCATTTGTTTTGACTCTAAAATAAATGTTAAAACATTTCCATAAATGCTACAAATATTTGTGGCATCTAGATATAATATTCAAGAGGCCCTTACAAATTCCCAACATTTTTGGAGCCATTAAAATATTTATATAATTTAAACAGCTCCAAATCAAATATTTATGCATTGATTCAAAAATCCAAAATGTGTAGCAAAAATGTGCATCACCTCTGGTTGTTGTTCCCAACATTATCCAAAGAGCATGAACATTTTTGGAGAGCATTTTGGGTTCAATGAAAATCCATTTTAAAGTTGAACCTATTGGAAAAAACTTTGGTGCTAGGGTTTGCAACTTTCCCCATTTCAAATTCATTTGAAATTTAAACATGATGCACAAAGCAAGCCTAGGATCATACCAGAACTAGGGATGTGACAACTCGCCCCCACTCGAAAAAATCTCGTCCCGAGATTCAGGAGTTGGCGGAAAGAAAGCGGGGTACTCAAGTCGAACACGATCTTCTCGCTCCCAAGTAGCTTCTCTCTCAGAATGATGAGACCATTGAACCTTGAGAAACTTGATGTTATGACGTCGAGTGACACGCTCTGCTTGATCCAGAATGCTAACGGGGTACTCTTGATAAGTGAGGTTATCTTGGAGATCAAGCGTTTCGTGGTCCACTCCGCGGATGGGATCCGAGAAGCAACGCCTGAGTTGAGAGACGTGGAAGACATCATGAACTCGAGAAAGATGTGGGGGTAGTTCCAACTGGTAGGCAACCTCTCCTTGTTTAGCGAGAATGCGAAAAGGACCAATGTAGCGAGGAGCCAACTTGCCCTTGATACCGAAACGATGGGTACCCTTCAAAGGAGTAACCCGAAGGTAAGCCTTGTCATCAACTTCATAAGCCACTTCCTTATGACGACGGTCATACTGGCTCTTTTGACGAGATTGGGCTATTTTCAAATTTTCACGAATGATGCGAACTTGCTCTTCTGCCTCCTGGATCATATCCGGTCCAAAGAATTGTCTTTCACCAGTTTCTGACCAGTTCAAAGGTGTTCGACATCTTCGTCCATACAGAATTTTGAAGGGTGCTTTCTTAAGACTGGATTGATAGCTATTGTTATAAGAAAACTCGGCGAAAGGAAGACATTTCTCCCAATCCATACCGAATGAGATAACGCAAGCTCTAAGCATGTCTTCGAGAATTTGGTTGACCCTTTCCACCTGACCACTTGACTGAGGGTGGAAAGCGGTACTGAAAGAAAGATGGGTGCCCATGGCATTCTGGAAACTTTCCCAGAAATGAGAGGTAAAAAGACTGCCACGGTCTGAATTGATCTCTAGTGCAACACCATGGAGTGACACTATTCGAGAGATATATAAGTCAACGAGCTGACTAGCAGTGATATTCTCTCGAACAGGTAGGAACTGAGCCACTTCGGAGAGACGATCAATGACTACGAAGATAGCATTATTTCCTTTCTTGGTCCTGGGAAAGCCGGTGATGAAGTCCATACCAACTTTGTCCCATTTCCACTCAGGAATAGCTAAAGGTTGAAGGGTGCCAGCAGGTCTCTGATGCTATGACTTAACACGACGACAAATGTCACAGTTGGCAATAAACTGAGCGATTTCTCTCTTCATCCTAGTCCACCAGAACCTCTGGCGTAGGTCCTGATACATCTTTGTACTACCGGGATGAATGGTGAGAGGGGATTCATGGGACTCCTTAAGGATTAGTTGCTGCATCTGTTGACATTTGGGAACCACCAAACGGTTTCCAAAGTAAACAACACCTCGTTCATCCATAGAGAAACAGTTGGCAACTCCCTTGGAAATATTCTTCTTGATCCGGGAGATTCCTGTATCATGCTTCTGAGCCTCTATGATCTGATCCGTAAGGGTAGGTTTCTCTACCAAGGTAGAAAGGGAACCACGAGGAGCTATGTGAAGGTTAAGCTTACAGAATTCCTCATGGAGGGGTGGTTGACATTGTTGCAACATGAGGTTGTTGCAATAGAATTTACGACTTAAAGCATCAGCCATGACATTGGCTTTGCCTAGGGTGTAGGTGATTCCTAAGTCGTAATCTGAGATCAACTCCAACCAACGTCTCTGTCTGAGATTCAGATCCGGTTGGGTGAAGATATATTTGAGACTCTGATGGTCAGTGTAGATTTCGCAATGGTTACCAAGAAGGTAATGTCGCCAAGTCTTAAGTGCATAGACTATGGCTGCAAGCTCTAGATCATGTGTAGGATAATTTTCCTCATGTGGATGCAACTGTCGAGATGCATAGGCAATCACATGACGATCCTGCATAAGAATGCAACCTAGTCCTTGACGCGAAGCATCGCAATAGATAACAAAGTCTTTAGTGAAATCCGGTGGCACGAGTATGGGCGCAGAAGTCAGGCGTCTTTTTAGTTCCTGAAAACTGTGCTCACACTGTGGGGTCCACTCAAACCTTTTATCTTTATTGAGAAGCTCTGTGAGGGGTTTGGCCACTTTGGAGAAGTTTTCAATGAAGCGGCGACAATAACTGGCTAGACCAAGGAAACTCCTAACTTGTTTGACCGATTCAGGTGGATTCCAATCGAGAACGGCTTTGACTCTCTCGGGATTGACAGTAATGCCCTTACCGGAGATCACATGGCCTAGATAGGTCACTTCTGGCAACCAAGATTCACACTTGGAGAACTTGGCATAAAGGCGGTGCTCTTTGAGTTTACCTAACACAAGTCTAAGATGTTCGGCATGCTCTTCCTCGTTCTTCGAGTAAATAAGAATATCATCGAGATAAACCATGACGAACTTATCTAAGTACTCCATAAAGATCGAGTTCATCAAGCGAGAGAAAGTAGTTGGAGCATTGGTTAGGCCAAAAGACATCACGGTGTACTCGTATTGATCATAACGAGTGACAAAGGCCGTTTTGGGGATGTCCCCATTTCTGATCTTGATTTGGTGGTAGCCTAACCTCAAATCCATCTTGGAAAAGACTGAGGATCCAGCAAGCTGATCATACAGGTCGTTGATCCTGGGGAGCGGATACTTGTTCTTTATCATGACCAAATTAACGGGACTATAATCTACAACCATCCGATCCGTACCATCCTTCTTCTTGACGAAGAGGATAGGACAAGCCCAAGGAGAAGAACTAGGACGGATGAAACCCTTTTGCAAGGACTCATCAAGTTGTTTCTTAAGCTCGGCTAACTCCAAAGGTGCCATCTTGTATGGTCTCCTAGAGATTGGAACAGTTCCTGGGATAAGTTCTATGACAAACTCTACATCTCTGTCAGGTGGGACACCCGGCAGTTCTTCTGGAAAAACATCCGGGAAGTCACGGACTACCGGAATATCTTCAAGATCTGGAAGAGGGCTGGCATTAAGAGAATAGAGTTGACGCCTTGCAACTCTAGTGGAGACAGTGACTATTTTGCCAGATGAATGTGTAAGTTGAACAGATCTGGTGTAACAATCGATCTTGGCATGATGAGCTGTCATCCAGTCCATACCCAAGATGATGTTAATATCTGAAGACTTGAGAGATATCAAAGAAGCAAGGAATACCAGTCTGTCAACAAAGATTTCATTACCATGGCTTACCTTGGAGGTTTGCCATTTGGAACCGGGAGACTGGATTATTAGTGGAGTTGGCATATCACAAAATGACATGTCGTGCAACGGAGCGTATCCTTCGGATATGAAGGAGTGGGATGCTCCAGTATCGAACAGAACTGAAGCTGGGTGACAATTGACAAGAAGCGTACCCAGTACCACGTCGGGATCATCTTGAACTTCTGAAGCTGAGACATGGTGCACACATGCTCGTTCAATGGAGGCTGGCTTGGTACTGATCATCTTGCCTGATGGCTTTTCACGGCCAACAGACCTCTCAGACTGGGTGGAGTATAACTGGACTGAGGGCAGTCATGTGCGTAGTGCCCTGGTTCTCTGCAGGTGAAGAAAGTTCCTGAGGTAGGACGTGGACCTACATTGGCAAGTGGTCCACTAATAGGCCTGGGTGGAGCACGTTGCTGAGTTGGGTGAGGTGCCACATAGGATGGAATTAGCATCGACATAGGGATGCGGAATGTAATGCAAAAGCATTGGAAATTCTTGAAATCCTATGACAATTTCGGCAGCATAACGGCTGTAAATGCTCAAAAGGATTTTTGAGACATTCATCAAAGGAATAGCATAATCAATCAACATCATAATATCAAGGTTCTGGGTCAAACTGAGGACACACGGAAGTAGCAGAACTGTATGGAGACACAACCCAACAATCCTAAGACTTTACGGTTTAGTAACACGTCACCCTGAAAGATAGAGGAGAAGCCTAGGCCTTAACCCTCGTAGAAAAGAAGAGGCTAACTCAGAAAGAATGACATGAGGTAAAGGAGTAAAAAGAGCCTTACGTTCCCTTCCACAATCAATTCCCTTACATAACTAAAGAATTTCTAGACTCAACTTTGACCAGCTTGGCTTGGTAATCCTACAGTCAGTCAAGCTCTGATACCAACACTGTCGGGACCCCGATCCTAAGTCACACCGATCTAGCATGTAACACTTCATATCACTTTGCGGCCTCACGCACGGTATTCCCACGGGTGCCACCTGGCCCGGGACCATTTGCGCCTTTTGGCTCACGTATATGATAGTGTCGCTAGCATCCATATGACAAAGAACCCAGGCCGACATGACTAGTCGTGAACCCAAAGTGGCACTAACTTACAGGGACAGGCATACATGAATCAACCACGAGCATGTCGGTCAACAGCGTATGAATCCGGGCTGTAGCACTGGGCTAACAGGACTCCGGGAACCCGGGCTGTAGCAGGCTAGGCAGGACTCCAGATGTCACCGCGTGACATTTCCCGAAGGGACAAACACAGAAACAAAGTGATTCACATGCCGGCCAGTCAAGTGTTCCGGAGCAGTAGTGCTGGGCTAGCAGGACTCCGGTGAACCGGGCTGTAGCGGACTACTATGGCACATGGAAGCACAAGACTACATTTCCCCGTAAGAGAGGCTACCAGAGGTAAACAACTAGGTTGACGGATCCCACACATAGCAATACACATTACACGTATGCATAACATGCAAGTATGTCCTGTACAACATGGCATCACAACATAACTCAAACTCATATAGATAAAGGCCCAGAAGAGCCACATAGCATCAATACAAACAGGGGTCTCATGACCCATCATTCAGAGCATACAAGCAACGAAAGCATTACATGTCTGAGTTTAGACAACTACAAAGGAAAAGACTAGGAAGCCTGACTATACACGACCCACCCAAGGGTACAAGATCGTAGCTGGGATACAAGCTACTCGTCGAAGTCACTAGTGTAAACAACTGCAAAACATAAATAAGCAAACATGAGTACAAAGGTACTCAGCAAGTCTTACATCAGAACTATCTACATATGCAACATTATCAACAAAGGGGGTGGTGGAGTTAACAGCAGCAAGCCAGCTTTGACTCAGTGGCTAGCCTATACTACGAGTATCAGAAACTTCTTTGAGGTGAGAAGACGCACACGAGTCCACATATTCACCATATCAATACCCACTATGGATCCGTTCCCGTCTCCCTACGAGAAGGCCATCCATAGCACTCACGCTTATCTTGCGTATTTTAGAGTATCCACTTCAAGTTGTCTATGTACTACATAAGTTCTCCAAGTTTCCATATCCGAGGAAAACGGCTATTCGAATAGATAATGTTGACCCTGCAGGGGTGTACTTCTTCACACACGCTCTCGCCACTTATAGCCCTGTACACTTCATGTACCTCGACAACCTTCAAGCGGAAGCCGGGCGAGGGTGTCGGCCACGACCTGACTAACCACACAAGTCTCTCGTCCAGGTTTATCGCCTATTCGGGTTCCATCCGCAAGGAGATCCGGCCGGGGTGTCGCTCACGGCCCCAAACGATGTGTGTAGGGTTCCCAAGCCCACCATCCGGGTGCCACTTGGTACACCGTGCCACGGTGCCTAGTCTGTCCCAAGCCCGTCCCGTCGGACACCACTTGCTAGACAAGTAGCACTACCTACAAACGCCAGAAACTAGTTGCAACTCCTGGACAGAGATCAAGTGGATTAATAAGCCGAGAGGGGCCGGTTAACCAGAACCCAATGTGTGGTAGTAACTGGACTTGGATAACATACACAGAACTCAGTGCTTAAGGACGGTTCCAATGAGACAACCCACCATGTACTCCTACATGGCCTCTCATCGCTACCTTTACCAAAACGTGTTCACACACTTAGCCTTTACCGGTAGGACATGTTCACCAGTCCAATTCATTCCCGATGAATCAGACCTGACACAACTCTAAGCATAGCTGGCATAAAGGAAACAAGCATGGATGAGCAGGCACATCAAGGCTCAAGCAACTCCTACTCATGCTAGTGGGTTTCAACTATTTACTGTGGCAATGACAGGTCATGCAGAGGAATGGGTTCAACTACCGCAGCAGAAAGTAGCAGTTTTGAATTGTTGTTGTCCAAATGCAGTAAAAGGAGCAGGAGCGAGAGAGTGGGATTTATCGAGATGCTCAAGGGGGTTTACTTGCCTGATAGATCCACGAAGAAGCACTGCTCCTTAGACAGGTACTTGGGACACCTTCCTAAGTAGAACCTATCGAGAGGGGACAGTGCCGGCAATCAATAAACAACCATATGCAACAATATGATGCATTAAGATGACATTTCAAAGATGCTATGCTTTGCTCTAATGCATCTAGCATCAATTTGGTTGAAGTCCATATGAACCAAGGGTTCATATGCAAACCCCAATTTAAGTATATAACATGCCATTATTACATTTTCACTATTACAGCAAGTATAAGTTGGTTTTTCATGCATGAAACTAGCATAAATGGATTCCTTGCATTTTTCTAATGATTTTTCATATATAAATTATTTCATTCTGAGCTACGGTTTAATTATTATGATTTTTTGAAGTTTAGGCAATATTCTGGAATTTCCTGAGTTAAAATAATTCCAGAAATCAATTATTGCGTCAGCTCTACGTCAGCATGACGTAAGCGGGTCAACGGGGCTGACCAGGTCAAACCTGACCAGTGGGTCCCACTGGTCAGTGACCCAGTCAACTAACTAAGTTAGTTAGTCCTAACTAACTGGGCAGGGCCCACTAGTCAGTGACTGTAGTAGCTAACCTAGTTAGTTAATTAGCGCTAACTATAGTAATTAGTCGGGCGGGGCTCGCAAGTCAGTGAGAGAGAGGGGGAGGTCAAACTGGGCTGTGGGGGTCAACCCACGCCGGAGTTGACCCGACGCTCGTCGCCGGCAAGGCCAGAGACGGCAGAGGGGCTCGGGATTCCTCCTCCGGTGACTAAATGGCCGGTGGAGGGCATCTACGTGGAGCTGGGACTCGCCGGCATCCATTTGTGCAAATGGCAGGGGCTGAGGTGGCCCGAGCTCGCCGGAGGCAAGCTCGCGGCGGTGGCCGGAGTTCGGGCGATGATGCAAACGTTGCTATGGTGCATGGCAGGAGCAACGATTGGTTGCTCTGGGCCCGTGGAACTATGCTGAGCACGGTGACGCGCTCGGTTTTGAGCTTGGGCGGCTGCGGCGACGGCGGTGACATGGCCGGCAGGCGGAAGCTTTCGGCTCCGGTGAAGAGCATGTCTAGGGGACGCGTTCGGCAGCAAGAAGAGAGGGGAAAGACGACGGGGCTCACTCGGGGTCGAAAGAGAAGGTCAGTGGGCTCGGGGGCGCGCCAGACGCCACGAATCGCCGGCGGTGATCGGCGGCACCCGAGGTGGAAGACGAGCTCGAAGGCGTCACCATAGTGCTTTTGGGTTCGGGATCTTCCGCGTGGAGGAGATGTGCGTCGTCACGGAGCTTTTGGACACGGGGAAGGGGCGGGAAGACCACGGTGCTCATGGTGGCAGCGAACGGCGGCGACGGACCCGTTCGGGCATGCTACAGAGAGAGAGCAGGGGAAGGGAGAGTGAGCTGCGAGAGAGGGGAAGGACCAGGGGGGCTCGGGCGTCTCTAGGCGCCCGGTCAGGGACGGGGAAGGAAGCAGGAGGTGGCGGGGAGACGTGGCCGCGGTCGGCTATGAGGCGGGCACGCAACAACTCCTACTGGCAGGAGCTTGAAGAAGCTCCTGGCGGTTGGGCTGGTGGGCTGGGCCGAGAGAAGCTGGGCCAGGCTACAGGGAGGCCAGGTAAGTGTTTTCTATTTTTTTTGTTTTCTTTTTCTATTACTGGCATTTGTTTTGACTCTAAAAGAAATGTTAAAACATTTCCATAAATGCTGCAAATATTTGTGGCATCTAGATATAATATTCAAGAGGCCCTTACAAATTCCCAACATTTTTGGAGTCATTAAAATATTTATATAATTTAAACAGCTCCAAATCAAATATTTACGCATTGATTCAAAAATCTAAAATGTGTAGCAAAAATGTGCATCACCTCTGGTAGTTGTTCCCAACATTATCCAAACAGCATGAACATTTTTGGAGAGGATTTTGGGTTCAATGAAAATCCATTTTAAAGTTGAACCTATTGGAAAAAACTTTGGTGCTAGGGTTTGCAACTTTCCCCATTTCAAATTCATTTGAAATTTAAACATTATGCACAAAGCAAGCGTAGGATCATACCAGAACTAGGGATGTGACAGTTGTAACCTATGATGACTTGATAGCAACAGGTACGCGGGGGAGCCGGCAGCTTGCGCCGGTGTCTGGGCGGCCGGTGTTGCGATATCTTGGGGAGGAGCGCCCGTAGTCATGCCCCGGGGATGTAGCCATATCGGTGAACCTCGTTAACAAATATCGTGCCTCGGTGTGTCGTCTATGATCTTGCATTAGCGTTGTATTCTAACAAGTGGTGTCATGAGAAAGGTTGCAAGAAGGCTATGCGGAAGATCATCCGGAGGTACGAGAATCATGCTCAACGGGTGCCATGGAACGTCCGATTGGTGCAAGGTGGAGCATGGAGGCGATCGCGAATGCGGTCGGTGGTGTCGGACACTTCAGGCAGGAGGCTTGAACCATTCGATGGGCTGCGGTCGGTAAGGATCGGCTAGACGTGGCGATCGGACGGACGTAGTGGTTGTTGAAGACGTTGTGGAGGCAACGGATTTGGCTCGCGATCAGACCAGCGACCAGACGTGGGGGACAATCGGATAGATCGGAGTGTGAGAGCATCGAGATGATGCACTGCGGACGAATTGTGTCGGCGACGTGGATGGCCATGGTACGACACGGCTCGTGCACGGAAGATGCGCGAGGTGGCGACTGTTACGGCAAGGTTGGCGTCGGTGAGTACGCGCGACGGGGCAGTACAGATTGCTGGCGAGAACCAAGGTTAGAGGTGACGACATGAGCTGTTCGTCGGAACTAGCGGCGGATATTTTCTGATAAACGTGCAATCGTGAAAAGGAAAGTTACGGCTGCTGCGTACGAGAGACAGCAGGCGCTGGGTTGCGTACAGCAACAGGTTTCCACGGATGATGTTTACCGTGCGTGCAAAGAAAGAAAAATCAGAAGTGATCTGATGTGTTAGTGCAGGAGTCCAGGGGATGTATACATGCATGAGCAGTTTCAGAGGAACGTGTGCATGCGTATTTGGTCCAGAGGACAAGAGCTTGCATACACCGAGCGGTTATGATTAATATAAGGAAGGGATATGCACGTCCATGTTTGTCTATGAAATGGCATCAGACTTGGTTTGATTCCGAAGAAACTATGACTATTATGGACTCGATTTCCGTGAAAGGCAAGGAAAATACAGGGCCAGGCGTCCAACAGGAAATAAAAGGCTAGGGTCGACGAGGCTAGTAGGCACGACAGAAATTGTCTGCGAGTTAAGGGAAATGGTGGAGCGGACGAGTTGTTGTGGGCGGAACTAATCTACACGTTGCGGCAAGAGGCTTCAAGTGATTTTCCAAAGGGCGGACAGGAACGGTGCGAGTCAAGGTTCTTGGTGGATCACGGACTGCGGTGTGGCTTCAGACGAGGAATACGGGATCAGTGATCTTTTTCGTGAGGAGGTCGCAGAGGAAAAGGGTGGTAAGACCGGCGGCAACAGGTTGGTTAGATCGCGGCTCGGCATGGCGCCGTGGTTCACCAAGTTTGATGTGGATAAATTTGATGGCACGGGTAACTTCGGTCTATGGCAGACAAGAGTGAAGGATATTCTAGCGCAGCAGGGAATCTTGAAGGGTTTGCAGGAGACGAAGCCGGCCAAGGTTGACAGCGATGCGTGGGAGAATATGCAAGTGCAGACGGCCGCTACCATATGGCTTTATCTTGCGGATCAGATCATGTATCATGTCATGGACGAAGATACTCCTAAGGGAATTTGGGACAAGTTGGCAAATCATTATATGTCCAAGCCAGTGACCAATAAGCTGTATTTGAAGCAAAAGTTCTATGGGATGAAGATGTAGGAGGGGTTGGATCTTGTGGAGCATGTGAATGCCTTCAATCAATTGGTCATGGATCTAGCGCATCTGGATGTGAAGATTGAGGACGAGGATAAGGCCTTACTTATTCTTGTTTCGTTGCCACCGTCCTATGAGTATTTGGTCATTACATTGACACATGGAAAGACAACCATCAATAATGAGGAACTCACTGCAGCGTTGCTTGGACATGAGTTGATGAAGCAAAAGAATGCTGCCGAAAGGGAGAGTACTCAAGGTTTGGGGTTGGCAGTTAAAGATTATCAACTCAGGAAGGGACAAGAGGCGGAGAAGAAAAAGAAGAAAGGTGCAGTGCTACAGGTGCAAGGACTGGGGACATATAGAGAGGGAATGCCCAGAACTGTGTTGGGGAACGTAGCAATAATTCAAAAAAATTCTACGTGTCACCAAGATCAATCTAGGAGATACTAGCAACGAGAGAGGGAGTGCATCTTCATACCCTTGAAGATCGCTAAGCGAAAGCGTTACAAGAATACAGTTGGTGGAGTCGTACACGCAGCGATTCAGATCGCGGTCGATTCCGATCTAAGCGCCGAACAACGACGCCTCCGTGTTCAACACAGGTACAGCCCGAGGACGTCTCCTCCTTCTTGATCCATCAAGGGGAGAGGAGAAGTTGAGGGAGAACTCCGACAGCACGACGGCATGGTGGTGATGGAGCTCGTGGTTCTCCGGCAGGGCTTCGCCAAGCGCAATGGAGGAGGAGGTGTAGGAAAGGGGGGGCTGCGCCAGGGGAAGGGTGTGGCTGCCCTCCCACCCCCCACTATATATAGAGGCAAGGGATAGGGGGCGGCCCCCTCAGATCCCATCTAGGGGAGGGGCGGTGGCCAGGGAGGGGAAACTTGCCCCCCAAGCCAAGGGGGGCGCCCCCTTTAGGATTTCCCCTCAACCCTAGGCGCATGGGCCCTAGGGGGGATGGCGCCCAGCCCACTTAGGGGCTGGTTCCCCTCCACATACAGCCCATAGGGCCCTCCGGGGCAGGTGGACCCTCCCGGTGGACCCCCGGAACCCTTTCGGTGGTCCTGATACAATACCGGAAAACCCCCGAACACTTCCGGTGACCGTATGAGGACTTCCCATATATAAATCTTCACCTCCGGACCATTTCGGAACTCCTCGTGATGTCCGGGATCTCATCCGGGACTCCGAACAACCTTCGGTAACCACATACTATTTCCCATAACAACTCTAGCGTCACTGAACCTTAAGTGTGTAGACCCTACTGGTTCGGGAACCATGTAGACATGACCGAGACATCTCTCCGGCCAATAACCAAAATAGCGGGATCTGGATACCCATGTTGGCTCCTACATGTTCCATGATGATATCATCAAATGAACCACGATGTCAAGGATTCAATCAATCCTGTATGCAATTCCCTTTGCCTATCGCTATGTTACTTGCCCGAGATTCGATCGCCGGTATCCCCATACCTCGTTCAATCTCATTACCGGCAAGTCTCTTTAATCGTTCCATAATGCATGATCCCATGACTAACTCCTTAGTCACATTGAGCTCATTATGATGATGCATTACCAAGTGGGCCTAGAGATACCTCTCTGTCATACGGAGTGACAAATCCCAGTCTCGATTCGTGCCAACCCAACAGACACTTTCGGAGATACCTGCAGTGCACCTTTATAGCCACCCAGTTACGTTGTGACATTTGGTACACCCAAAGCATTCCTACAGTATCCGGGAGTTGCACAATCTCATGGTCTAAGGAAATGGTACTTGACATTAAAAAAGCTTTAGCAAACGAACTACATGATCTTGTGCTACGCTTAAGATTGGGTCTTGTCCATCACATCATTCTCCTAATGATGTGATCCCGTTATCAATGACATCCAATGTCCATGCTTAGGAAACCATGACCATCTATTGATCAATGAGCTAGTCAACTAGAGGCTTACTAGGGACATATTACGATCTATGTATTCACACATGTATTACGGTTTCTGGTTAATACAATTATAGCATGAACAATAGATAATTATCATGAACAAGGAAATATAATATTAACCATTTTATTATTGCCTCTAGGGCATATTTCCAACAAACTGAAGTTCGGGGCAAGTGCTAATGCGGCTACTCGTGGTGATGACTCGGAAAGCAGTAGTGATGTTCTCGTAGTATCAAATAGGCAGTCAACAAAAACTGAAGCATGGATGTTGGATTCAGCTTGCTCTTTTCATGCGACACCCAACATGGAGTGGTTCTCTTCGTACAAGTCTAGTGAGTTTGGTTTAGCCTATGTGGGCGATGACACAGGTTATCGTGTTGCTGGAGTAGGTGACATCAAAATCAAAATGTTTGACGGAGTTGAGCAGATGCTTCGGGGAGTCAGGCATGTGCCAGGGCTAAGGAGGAATCTAATTTCGCTTGGTGTTCTTCATGATGGTGGTATGGAATTCTGTTCTGATCGGAATAAGAAGACCATGAAAATCATGGAAGATGGGGTGACTGTGATGATAGGAGAGAGGACGGCTTCGCATCTTTACAAGTTGCAAGGGAGCACTATTGCAGGTGGAGCCATGGAGAGTGGAGCTGCAGGAGTAGGAGTGGAGTCCCACGATGGCGGCGGGTCTGGCCCGTCGGGTAGCTCTCAGTAAGCTACAAAGAAGACAACCCAAGTCCGGAGTACATGAAGGTTCGAGCATGGACGACTTCTAAGTGGTGGAGAATATTCGCCAAGGTTGAGTTTGTTATATTTGTGTTGAATATTATGTACGCAAGGGGTCACGTGGACTTGGAGTTGTAATTGGTGTGGTTAGGTACGAGTTGTGTAGGAGTCGGACACTTGTATCCTAGGCCTCTTACATACAGAGAGGCACCATACGTTGCAACCTATGATGACTTGATATCAACAGGTGCGCGGGGGAGCCGACGGCTTGTGCCGGCGCCTGGGCGGCCGGTGTTGCGGTATCTTGGGGAGGAGCTCCCGTAGTCATTATGCCCCAGAGATGTAGCCGTATCGGTGAACCTCGTTAACAAATATCGTGCCTCGGTGTGTCGTCTATAATCTTGCATTAGCGTTTTATTCTGACAATATGAACTAAAACTACAGGAAAAATACTACTTCTCGTTGTAGGTAAGGTCGACGAGCCCCACGTCGGAGCCGCCAGCTTCGTCATTGTTGGCCGCCAATGGCAACCTGAGGCCCTATGATTTTTTATGCATTGTCATCGTGCTGCTTTGGCGCCTTGTCATCCTCAGCCTCAATCTCCTCGAAGAGCCACTCCCGTTGCGCGTCATTGAAGATGGAGCATTGGCTCTATGAGAATGCAAGCACCACCTGGTTCTTGCAAAGGACGCTTGGGCTAGCGAGGAGCTCTGCCACAACTTTATATCATTATTGCTTGGTTGCCAGAAATATCCATCACTATGCAACAAAGGGCATAACAAAAAGATGAAAATGGTTGAACCTTTCCTTGGTCTGCAGAAAACAGAAAAGAGGGTCCTAGTGAATATCACATGGGATGTTGTTGCAAGGACTCCAAGATGCATGATGTGGCTTGATATGACAGATGATGGCATATTATTTATTTGCCTCATATGCAACCCACAACTTGCCATTTTCACTTCTGCAAATGATTACTTATTACTATTCATCAAAATTAAACCAAGAAAGGATAGAGGTGCAAATGCATTAAAATGCCTCCAAGTGACAAGATTGCAGTATTGTGTTGTGTACCGCAGAAAGATAAATGCATCACCGGCAATCGATATTTTTCAACTAACAAAGACACTCCAGCCAGTTGTAAGTAGATGTTGTCTAGGTTGTCCTGAAACACAAAACACCAAAAGGCATGAGATAGAACTAGACAGAGGGAGAGAGCTCACACAAACTCATGAAGTAATGAATCAGTATATGCTGCAAGTTTCTGCAGCAGTAAGAATTCAGCATTCAATTGTGACATGAAGTGCTACACCAACACAATAAGTGCACACATCTGGATTTATCCCTGGTTTGCCTGGTCACTTGATCTGGATTGATCCTTTCTTCCGCCTCACGCACACATCTCTCTCCCCTTCGAAAAAGCGCACCCACATGCACCACAACCCTCCTAACCATTTAACTAGGGTGACGCTAGGCGCCGGCGACTGGCCCAACTTTCGACCAGCCGCATCTCCACCACACGACATGGTCTACCCTGGCCATTTGATCTAGACCGATCCCTTCTTAGACCTCGTGCACACATCTCTCTCCCCGTCAAAAAAGGGCACCCAGAAGCACTCACACATGGATGGATACCACAACCTTCCTAACCATTCAACTAGGCACGATGCTAGGAGCTACTCAGCTGGCCCAACTTTCAGTTGACCGTACCCCCTCCCATCCGCACATTCTGGTCTATCCTGATCGTTCAATCTGGATCGGTTCCTTCTTGAACCTCACACGCACACACACATCTCTCTCTCTCTATCTCTCTCTCCATCGAAAAGCATGGAAAAAGAAAGGAACAAGCAGTAGCACCCTAGGCCTGCGAGTGTGGCTGCTCGCCTACCGCCATCCTCAACCACCGCCATTTGTCGCATGTATGAGCTCGTTGCTCTCGCTATCAGCCATCCTCGCTGCCGCCTGCTGATACGTCTCCAACGTATCTACTTTTCCAAACGCTTTTGCCCTTGTTTTCGACTCTAACTTGTATGATTTGAATGGAACTAAACCGGACTGACGCTATTTTCAGCAGAATTGCCATGATGTTGTTTTATGTGCAGAAAACAAAAGTTCTTGGAATGACCTGAAACTCCACAGGATATCTTACAATAAATAATAAAAAATCCTCGCCAAAGATGAAGACCAGAGGGCCCACACCCTTCTCACGAGGGTGGGGGGCGCCCCCCCTAGGGCGCGCCCCCCTACCTCGTGGGCCCCCTGGAAGCCCCCCGACTCCAACTCCAACTCTATATAACTGCTTTCGGGGAGAAAAAATAGGAGAGAAGAAATCATCACGTTTTACGATACGGAGCCGCCGCCAAGCCCTAAAACCTCTCGGGAGGGCTGATCTAGAGTCCGTTCGGGGCTCCGGAGAGGGGGGATTCGTCGCCGTCGTCATCATCAACCATCCTCCATCACCAATTTCATGATGCTCACCGCCGTGCGTGAGTAATTCCATCGTAGGCTTGCTGGATGGTGATGGGTTGGATGAGATTCACCATGTAATCGAATTAGTTTTGTTAGGGTTTGATCCCTAGTATCCACTATGTTCTGAGATTGATGTTGCTATGACTTTGCTATGTTTAATGCTTGTCACTAGAGCCCGAGTGCCATGATTTCAGATCTGAACCTGTTATGTTTTCATCAGTATATGAGAGTTCTAGATCCTATCTTCCAAGTCTATAGTCACCTATTATGTGATATGATCCGTTAACCCCGAAGTGACAATAATCGGGATACTTACCGGTGATGACCGTAGTTTGAGGAGTTCATGTATACACTATGTGGTAATGCTTTGTTCCGGTTCTCTATTAAAAGGAGGCCTTAATATCCCTTAGTTTCCATTAGGACCCCGCTGCCACGGGAGGGTAGGACAAAATATGTCATGCAAGTTCTTTTCCATAAGCACGTATGACTATATTCGGAATACATGCCTACATTACATTGACGAATTGGAGCTAGTTCTGTGTCGCCCTATGTTATGACTGTTACATGATGAACCACATCTGGCATAATTATCCATCATTGATCCAATGCCTACGAGCTTTTCATATACTGGTTTATGCTTATTTACTTTCCTGTTGCTATTGTTACAATCACTACAAAACACCAAAAACATTACTTTGCTTTCATTACTCTTTTGCTACCGTTACCATCACTATCATATTACTTTGCTACTAAACACTTTGCTGCAGATACTAAGTTTCCAGGTGTGGTTGAATTGACAACTCAGCTGCTAATACTTGAGAATATTCTTTGGCTCCCCTTGTGTCGAATCAATAAATTTGGGTTGAATACTCTACCCTCGAAAGCTATTGCGATCCCCTATACTTGTGGGTTATCAAATCCAATTTCTGGCGCCGTTGCCGGGGAGCATAGCTCTATTCTTTGAGTCACTTGGGATTTATATCTGCTGGACACTATGAAGAACTTGAGAGATCCAAAAACTAAGATCTATCCCTCAACTACGAGGGTAGGTAAGGAACTGCCATCTAGCTCTTCACTTGATTCACCTTCTGTTATGAGTAAGCTTGCGACACCTACACCTGCTTCTGCTACTCGTTCTAATATTTCGCATGTTATTGATGATGCTACTTCTACTATGCATGATACTTATGATGAAACTACCTCTATGCCTGATACTACTATGCCACTTAGTGATTTTCTCGAGGAACGACTTGCTAGGGCTAGAGAGATTGAAAATATTGAATCTGATTATGAAGATGGAAGTGATGATGAAGAATCACTTGTTATTCCTGAGGGTTATTTATTTGATCAAGATGCTTCTTTAGCTATTTTAGCCTGCAAAGATAGATATGAATTCAAAAGGTTATTAGCTAAATGGAATAAGCAATCTCCAAATGCTAGGTTGAGACCTGACCCTGCATTTGCTACTTCACCTATATGTGTTGCTGATAAGGATTATAAATTCTCTGTTGATCCTGATATAATTACTTTGGTTGAATCTGATCCTTTTCATGGTTATGAATCTGAAACTGTTGTAGCACATCTTACTAAATTAAATGATATAGCCACCCTGTTCACTAATGATGAGAGATCTCGCTACTTTTATATCCTTAAAATATATCCGTTCTCACTAAAGGGTGATGCTAAGATATGGTTTAATTCTCTTGATCCTGTTTGTGTGCGTAGTCCCCAGGATATGATTTACTACTTCTCTTCTAAATATTTCCCTACGCATAAGAAACAAGCTACTTTAAAGGAAATATACAACTTTGTGCAAATTAAAGAAGAGAGTCTCCCACATGCTTGGGGGAGGCTTCACAAGTTACTTAATGCTATGCTTGATCATCCTCTTAAGAAAAATGAAATACTTGATATATTATATAATGGACTTACCGATGCTTCCAGAGATTACCTGGATAGTTGTGTTGGTTCTCTTTTCAGGGAAAGAACACCGGATGAAGCTGAAATCTTATTGAATAATATGTTGACAAATGAAAATAATTGGGCACCTCTTGAGCCAGCTCCTGAGCCAGCTCCTGCTCCAATTAATGATCCTATTCCTAAACCAACTCCGAAGAAGAGAGGTGTTCTATTTCTCAGTCCTGAAGATATGCAAGAGGAAAAGAAATCTATGAAAGAAAAAGGTATTAAAGTAGAAGATGTTAAGAATTTACCTCCTATTGAAGAATACATGGTCTCAATTTACCGCCTGATGAAGAAATATATGATCTTAATCCTTTATTTATTGAAGAACCTCTAGACCTCGATAACCCGACACAGGTAGTAAAGGTAAATTCTCTCTATAGATATGATAAAGCTGAAATCCCTCCTACTAAAATTGCTAGTCAATGATTGGATGAGTTTGATAATTTTATGTTTAAGCAAGAAGACTTCAATGCTTATTTTGGTAGACAATTAAAACAAGATGCGGATATGATTAAATACTTGGGTGATCATATGGCTAATATTACAGGTGAATTTAAACTTGTTAGCAAACATGCTTCTATGGTTACCACTCAAGTAGAACAAGTACTTAAAGCTCAAAAAGAATTGCTCAATGAGATGAATAGTAAGAAAAATGATTATGCTGTTAAAGTGGCTACTAGAACTGGTAGAATGACCTAGGAACCTTTGTATCCTAAAGGCCACCCTAAGAGAATTGAGCAAGATTCTCAGAGAAATAAAATTGATGCACCTAGTTCTTCTAAAAAGAAGAAAAAGAGAAATGATAGGACTGTGCAAACTTCTAGTGAACCTATTGCTGAACCACCTGATAATCCAAATGATATCTCTATGTCTGATGCTGAAACACAATCTGGTAATGAACATGAACCTAATGAAAATGTTAATGATGATGTTCATAATAATGCTCAACCTAGTAATGATAATGATGTAGAAATTGAACCTATTGTTGATCTTGATAACCCACAATCAAAGAATCAACGTTATGATAAGAAAGACTTTGTTGCTAGGAAATATGGTAAAGAAAAAGAACCTTAGGTTCAGAAACCCATGCCTTTTCCTCCCAAACCATCCAAGAAAAAGGATGATGAGGATTTTGAGTGCTTTGCTGAAATGATTAGACCTATCTTTTTATGTATGCGATTAACTGATATACTCAAAACCAATCCTTATGCTAAGTACATGAAAGATATTATTACAAATAAAAGAAAGATACCGGAAGCTGAAATTTCCACCATGCATGCTAATTATACTTTTAAGGGTGGAATACCAGAGAAACTTGGAGATCCAGGAGTACCTACTATACCATGCTCCATTAAAACAAACTATGTTAAAACTGCTTTATGTGATCTTGGAGCCGGTGTTAGTGTTATGCCTCTCTCTTTATATAGTAGACTTGATTTGAATAAGTTGACACCTACTGAAATATCTTTGCAAATGGCTAATAAATCAACTGCTATACCTGTCGGTATTTGTGAGGATGTGCCTGTTGTGGTTGCAAATGTTACTATTTTAACGGACTTTGTTATTCTTGATATTCCCGAGGACGACAGTATGTCTATTATTCTTGGAAGACCTTTTCTTAATACTGTAGGGGCTGTTATTGATTGCAACAAAGGCAATGTCACTTTTCATGTTAATGGTAATGAGCATACGGTACACTTTCCGAGGAAACAACCTCAAGTTCATAGTATCAATTCTATCGGAAAAATTCCATCGATTATATTTGGAGATTTTGAATTTCCTCTTCCTACTGTCAAGAAGAAATATGATATACTTATTATTGGGGATGTGCATATCCCCGTTGAGGTAAACTAGTGTTATTCGAAATTTCTCCGGTTTCATGTTAATCGGAATGGGTTTTTTAACAAGACTTGATCAACCTTGTTAGTGGATTCCTTTTGACGAGCATGAGATGGATGAAACTAGAAGCACAACCCTCTGTACCCTTTCTATACTTTCTGTTATTTAGTTGAAATAAAATAAAATAAATAATTTTTTGTCTGTTATCTGATTATCCGTACAATATAAAAATACCTCAAAAATAAAAGTTCTCCAAATGCCCTGAAAATTAAATATGATTTTTTTTCTAGAATATTTGAGGATTTATGGAACAAAGAACACACCAGGGGGGCAACCACCTTGCCACGAGGGTGGAGGGCGCACCCACCCTCCTAGAGCGCACCCCCTACCTCGTGGGCCCACGGTGGCCCTCCTCCACTTATTCTTCCAGCCACACACTTCATCTTCCTCCCCCAAACACGAAAAACCAACTCAAACCCGAGTCCAAGCTCGTTTTGCTGCCATTTTCGATCTCCTTGCTCAAAGCACCTCTCACAAAACTGCTTGGGGAGATTGTTCCTTGGTATGTGACTCCTCCATTGGTCCAATTAGTTTTTGTTCTAGTGCTTTATTCATTGCAAATTTGTGTTGCTTAGGTGACCCTGTTCTTGAGCTTGCATGTCAAGTTTATATGGTCAAAAGTAGTTTTGATGCATGATATAGGCCCTAGGCACTTGTGGGAGTAGTTGCTATCAATATTATTGAGTTTGGTTTACTTTTATTTTGAAGTTACTAAAAATTTCAGAATTTTTCAGAAAATGATGAGGAGATTATTGAGGGGCTCATTGAGCCAAAGCTCGAAGGAAAAGGCACTGAAGCCTAAGTATAATTTGCCGCGCACCGCGGAGGTTCGGGCGTGTGAATGGCCTTCTGAGGATTTCTTGAGAGCAGCCGGGATTTATGAAGATTTTCATGAGTTGGCTCATAATGCAGGCCTCACCGCTTTCCTCCACGACCAATGCGATCAGTATCTCTTACTCACAAATACCTTTGTGCAAAACTTTCATTTCCATTCTAGGAACTCACCACCTACGGTGGAGTTTCATTTATATGATGAGCATAAGGAGATGTCACTTTATGATTTTTGTCGGATTTGTTTAGTACCTTTTGGGGGCAAGACAGAAGAACCACATCATGATAATGTGGAGGGATTTATTAATACTATCACTGTAGGGGAAACTAGGAAGGTTTCCGATGCACGAATCACTAGCATACATTTTCCTATCTTACGTTACTTTGCATTATTTGCTAGTCATTGCTTAATTGGTCGCGGAAACTCTGGAAACCTTAGTATCCCTGATATTATTATTTTGCTCCAAGGTTTATACAGTGATAACAGTTTTAGTATGGGTGGCATTATTGCTAGACGGTTAAGTATGAACCGTACTAAGGGTCCCATCTTTGGAGGCGTCTATGCCACACGCCTAGCTGCACATTTTAACATACCTATTAGGCATGCTGAGAAGGAGGAAAAAGTGCTGCCTCGTGTTTATTTAGATTATAAAAGTATGGTGGCACATGATTTTATTGTTAAGAATAGGGCAGGAGAGCTTAATTATCAATTGTTCTTTAATAAACATCATCCTGAGACCATTACCTTGCCTGCTCCTGCTTTGTTTGATTTGACTGTAGGCAAGTACCTTGTTCTATTGACGGCTATCCACGCCTACCGGAACCCTGCACCAGCCGAGGAGCCAGAACCGGAACCACAATTTGATCCTTCACGACAGTCTAACTATCAGTGGGATCCGGAGATGATTGCCAACCAGTGGCAATCGGAGCCTTCTTCTTCCTCATCACAGTACGACCCCAACAACTATTATTATGGATATCAGCCAGGCCAGCCATGGCCATATACCAACTTAGGCCAAAAGCCTAAGCTTGGGGGAGTACATATTTCTCACCGACATTACATTTATGTTCACACACACTCATTGCCAGATGTCGGTGCTCATACTTTTTCATTGTATCATCCATGCTAGTTTATTTTCTTTTATGCTTTCCTTTTGTGTGTTTGATGAACCTTAAGAAAAAAACCAAAAAAATTAGTTGTAGCTTTTAATTAATTTACTTTCCATGTTGTAGTAGTAATTAAAAAGAAAACTCAAAAATATTTCATGTTCTTCTTTTGCTTGTTGGGAGCTTTCCCGTGTAAATAGTTTTATTTCTTTTCTTTCCTTTGGGGGTCAATAGGAGAAGACCTTGATTAAATTGTTGAAGTGGATCTTATATGCAATATTGTTTATCTGACAAAAGAGCCCATATTGCCTTGTCTTCTCCTGTTTATTGAATGCTCGCAGATTCCAGCTTAGTCCAATGCACGTGCACTCTTATTATTATTCACATTGTTCGGTCGTGCAAGTGAAAGGCAATTATGATGATATATGATGGACTGACTGAGATGAGAAAAGCTGGTATGAACTCGACCTCTTTTATTTTTGTAAATAACTAAATATGATGAGTTCATCGTTCTTGATTCAGCTTGTTATGAATAAACATGTTTGCAATGACAATTAGAGATCATAGTTGCTTATGCCATGCTTGATTAGCTATGAGTTATAATGGTTTACCTTGCGTTCCAACATGCTATTAAAATGGTTATGATGTGGTATGATAGGGTGGTATCCTCCTATGAATGATTTAAGTGACTTGACTTGGCACATGTTCACGCATGTAGTTGAAACAAGTCAACATAGCCTTCACGATATTTATGTTCATGGTGGATTATATCCTACTCATGCTTGCATCCAATGTTTATTAATTTTAATGCATGTACATGGTTGTTGTCGCACTCTAGTTGATCGCTTCCCAGTCTTTTGCTAGCCTTCACCTGTACTAAGCGGGAATACTGCTTGTGCATCCAAACTCCTTAAACCCCAAAGTTATTCCACATGAGTCCACTGTACCTTCCTATATGCGGTATCTACCTGCCGTTCCAAGTAAATTTGTATGTGCCAAACTCTAAACCTTCAAATAATCATCCTGTTTTGTATGCTCGAATAGCTCATGTATCAACTAGGGTTGTCTGTATCTTCCATGTTAGGCGGGTTATTCTCAAGAGGAGTGGACTCCGCTCCTCATTCACGAGATAAAGGGCTGGTCACCGGGATGCCCAGTCCCATGCTTTATGTAAACTAAATCAAAATAATTGCAAACAAAACTCCCCCTGGGACCTGATGTATGTTGGAGGCACTCATTGTTTCAAGCAAGCCATGGATTGATGTTTGTTGGTGGAGGGGGAGTATAAACTTTACCATTCTGTGTGGGAACCGCCTATAATGTGTGTAGCATGGAAGATATCGCCATCTCTTGGTTGTTATGTTGACAATAAAAGTATACCGCTCAAAATATTATTCACCTCTATTTTAAAACCGAGCTCTGGCACCTCTACAAATCCCTGCTTCCCTCCGTGAAGGGCCTACCTATTTACTTTTATGTTGAGTCATCACCCTCTTATTAAAAAGCACTAGCTGGAGAGCGCAGCTGTTGTTTGTATTCATTACTGTTAATTTATATTGGGTGTGACTATGATTGGATATCTTTTACCATGAATTACAATGTCTAGTCAGTCCTTGATCTTTAAAGGTGCTCTGCATTTATGTTTTGCGGTCTCATAAAGGGCTAGCGAGATACCATCTTGTTATATCATATTATGATTGTTTTGAGAAAGTGTTGTCATCCGAGATTTATTATTATGGGCCCGCTAGTTGATTATGCTATTGATATGAGTAAACATGAGACCTGAGAATTATTGCAAATATGAGTTATAATCTTTGCTGAAAACTTGAATGCTAGCTTGACATATTTACAACAACAAGAGCAAATAGAGTTTGTAAAAGTTTTTCTTTATTTCTTTCAGTTTGTCAACTGAATTGCTTGAGGACAATCAAGGGTTTAAGCTTGGGGGAGTTGATACGTCTCCAACGTATCTACTTTTCCAAACACTTTTGCCCTTGTTTTGGACTCTAACTTGTATGATTTGAAAGGAACTAACCCGGACTGACGTTGTTTTCAGCAGAATTGCCATGATGTTGTTTTATGTGTAGAAAACAAAAATTCTCAGAATGACCTGAAACTCCACGGGTTATCTTACAATAAATAATAAAAAAATCCTCGCCAAAGATGAAGACCAGGGGCCCCACACCCTTCTCACGAGGGTGGGGGGCGCCCCCCCCCCCTTAGGGCACGCCCCCTATCTCGTGGGCCCCCTGGAAGCCCCTCGACTCCAACTCCAACTCTATATAACTGCTTTCGGGGAGAAAAAATAGGAGAGAAGAAATCATCGTGTTTTACGATACAGAGCCGCCACCA
Source organism: Triticum aestivum (assembly GCF_018294505.1). Taxonomy (NCBI): domain Eukaryota; kingdom Viridiplantae; phylum Streptophyta; class Magnoliopsida; order Poales; family Poaceae; genus Triticum; species Triticum aestivum. Next base: position 706,055,402 of record NC_057797.1, on the reverse strand, counting down.
AGCCCTAAAACCTCTCGGGAGGGCTAATCTAGAGTCCGTTCGGGGCTCCGGAGAGGGGGATTCGTCGTCGTCGTCATCATCAACCATCCTCCATCACCAATTTCATGATGCTCACCGCCGTGCGTGAGTAAGTCCATCGTAGGCTTGCTGGACGGTGATGGGTTGGATGAGATTCACCATGTAATCGAGTTAGTTTTGTTAGGGTTTGATCCCTAGTATCCACTATGTTCTGAGATTGATGTTGCTATGACTTTGCTATGTTTAATGCTTGTCACTAGGGCCCGAGTGCCATGATTTCATATCTAAACCTATTATGTTTTCATCAATATATGAGAGTTCTAGATCCTATCTTGCAAGTCTATAGTCACCTATTATGTGTTATGATCCGTTAACCCCGAAGTGACAATAATTGGGATACTTACCGGTGATGACCGTAGTTTGAGGAGTTCATGTATTCACTATGTGCTAATGCTTTGGTCCGGTTCTCTATTAAAAGGAGGCCTTAATATCCCTTAGTTTCCGTTAGGACCCCGCTGCCACGGGAGGGTGGGACAAAAGATGTCATGCAAGTTCTTTTCCATAAGCATGTATGACTATATTCGGAATACATGCCTACATTACATTGACGAATTGGAGCTAGTTCTGTGTCACCCTATGTTATGACTTTTACATGATGAACCGCATCCGGCATAATTATCCATCATTGATCCAATGCCTACGAGCTTTCCATATACTGGTTTACGCTTATTTACTTTCCTATTGCTATTGTTACAATCACTACAAAACACCAAAAACATTACTTTGCTTTCATTACTCTTTTGTTACCATTACCATCACTATCATATTACTTTGCTACTAAACACTTTGCTGCAGATACTAAGTTTCTAGGTGTGGTTGAATTGACAACTCAGCTGCTAATACTTGAGAATATTCTTTGGCTCCACTTGTGTCGAATCAATAAATTTGGGTTGAATACTCTACCTTCGAAAGTTGTTGCGATCCCCTATACTTGTGGGTTATCACATGTAGCTGGCCATCCTCACCATCAGGCTTAACACGTCCATATTTGTAGCAATTCATTTTGCCGTTTTGCAGCACAATGCCCCTCTCTGGTCGCCGCATACACATCCTCGTCATTGTTTCTGTCACCGGTTCATAGCAGTGCACGTCACGCTCGTAGCACCATGGTTTTGAACTTCATGCACCAACATTTGAAGCTTTTCTAGCCTGATGGTTGCAACATTTCTTTGGTGGCGGTCGCAGCTCCTCGTCATGCCCCATCCCAGCATCAAGCGTTTGCTGGTTCCAGCAATCCATGTCACCAATTCTAGCAAAACAATTCACCAGTTTCATTGTTGGGGAACGTAGTAATTTTAAAAAAAATCCTACGCACACGCAGGATCATGGTGATGCATAGCAACGAGAGGGGAGAGTGTTGTCTTTGTACCCTCGTAGACCGTAAGCAGAAGCGTTTATCAACACGGTTGATGTAGTCATACACCTTCACGATCCGTCCCGATCAAGTATCGAACGTACGGCACCTCCGCGTTGATCACACGTTCAGCTCAATGACGTCCTCGCCTTCTCGATCCAGCAAGAGGGGCGAAGTAGTAGATGAGTTCCGGCAGCACGACGGCATGGTGACGGTGTTGGTGAATAACAATCTCCGCAGGGCTTCGCCTAAGCACTACGAAAACTATGATGGAGGATAAACTAGAGGGGACGGGGTAGCCGACGCACGGCTTGGTGTTTCTTGATGTGTCTTTGGTGCTAGCCCTGCCCCTCTATTTATCTGTTGAGCCCTGGGGTCGAAACTTGGAGCAAAAGCCTCCTCAAAGTCGGTTTTTCCCGAAAGGCAAGAGTCCCACTCGGACTCCGGGACCAAACGCCACAATCCTTGGCATCTGGCCTAGATGCCATGGGCCTCGGTGTCTAGCCCAGGGCCAGTCGCCAGGGTCTCCGGCGTTTGGCCCCCTAGCCTCCGCAAAACTCCTTTTGCACCGACTTATAGCCCCGTGGGCCTGACCCCTTGGCCTAACCATGTCATCCAATATATGAATCTTTACCTCCGGACCATTCCGGAGCTCCTCGTCATGTCCATGATCTCATCCGGGACTCCGAACAACATTTGGTTACCAACATACATAACTCATAAATATTATATCGTTAATGAACGTTAAGCGTGCGGACCCTACGGGTTCAAGAACTATGTAGACATGACCGAGACACTTCTCTGGTCAATAACCAATAGCGGAACCTGGATGCCCATATTGGTTCCTACATATTCTACGAAGATCTTTATCGGTCGAACAGCATAACAACATACGTTGTTCCCTTTGTCATCGGTATGTTACTTGCCCGAGATTCCATCGTCGGTATCTTAATACCTAGTTTAATCCCGTTACCTGCAAGTCTCTTTACTCGTTCCGTAATACATCATCCCGCAACTAACTCATTAGTTGCAATGCTTGCAAGGCTTATAGTGATGTGCATTACCGAGTGGGCCCAGAGATACCTCTCCGACAATCAGAGTGACAAATCCTAATCTCAAAATACGCCAACCCAACAAGTACCTTCGGAGACACCTATAGAGCACCTTTATAATCACCCAGTTACGTTGTGACGTTTGGTTGCACACAAAGTGTTCCTCCGGAAACGGGAGTTGCCTAATCTCATAGTCATAGGAACATGTATAAGTCTTGAAGAAAGCAATAGCAATAAACTAAACGATCAAGTGCTAAGCTAACGGAATGGGTCAAGTCAATCATATCATTCTCCTAATGATGTGATCCCATTAATCAAATGACAACTCATGTCTATGGTTAGGAAACTTAACCATCTTTGATCAACGAGCTAGTCAAGTAGAGGCATACTAGTGACACTCTGTTTGTTTATGTATTCACACATGTATTATGTTTCCGGATAATACAATTCTAGCATGAATAATAAACATTTATCATGAAATAAGGAAATAAATAATAACTTTATTATTGCCTCTATGGCATATTTCCTTCAGTCTCCCACTTGCACTAGAGTCAATAATCTAGATCACATCGCCATGTGACTTAACATCAATAGTTCACATCACCATGTGATTAACACCCATAGTTCACATCGTCATGTGACCAACACCCAAAGGGTTTACTAGGGTCAATAATCTAGTTCACATCGCTATGTGATTAACACCCAAAGAGTACTAAGGTGTGATCATGTTTTGCTTGTGAGAGAAGTTTAGTCAACGGGTCTGCAACATTCAGATCCGTATGTATTTTGCAAATTTCTATGTCAACAATGCTCTGCACGGAGCTACTCTAGCTAATTGCTCCCACTTTCAATATGTATCCAGATTGAGACTTAGAGTCATCTAGATCAGTGTCAAAATTTGCATCGACGTAACCTTTTACGATGAACCTTTTTGTCACTTCCTTAATCGAGAAACATATTCTTATTTCACTAAGGATAATTTTGACCGTTGTCCAGTGATCTACTCCTAGATCACTATTGTACTCCCTTGCCAAAATCAGTGTAGGGTATACAATAGATGTGGTACATAGCATGGCATATTTCATAGAACCTATGGCCAAGGCATAGGGAATGACTTTCATTCTCTTTCTATCTTCTGCCGTGGTCTGGCTTTGAGTCTTACTCAGTTTCACACCATGTAACACAGGCAAGAACTCTTTCTTTGACTGTTCCATTTTGGAGTACTTCAAAATCTTGTCAAGGTATGTACTCATTGAAAAACTTATCAAACGTCTTGATCTATCTCTATAGATCTTGATGCTCAATATGTAAGCAGCTTTACCGAGGTCTTTCTTTGAAAAAACTTCTTTCAAACTGAGGGAGTCCTAGATTAGGGGGTCTCTGGACAGTCGGACTATCTCCATTGGCCGGACTATTAGACTATGATGATACAAGATTGAAGACTTCGTCTTGTGTCCGGATGGGACTCTACTTGGCGTGGAAGGCAAGCTAGGCAATACGGATATGGATATCTCCTCATTTGTAACCGACCTTGTGTAACCCTAACCCTCTCCGGTGTCTATATAAACTGAAGGGTTTTAGTCCGTAGGACAACAACCACAACATACAATCATACCATAGGCTAGCTTCTAGGGTTTAGCATCTCCGATCTCGTGGTAGATCTACTCTTGTACTATCCATATCATCAATATTAATAAAGCAGGACGTAGGGTTTTACCTCCATCAAGAGGGCCCGAACCTGGGTAAAACATTGTGTCCCCTGCCTCCTGTTACCATCCAGCCTAGACGCATAGTTCGGGAACCCCTACTCGAGATCCGCCAGTTTTGACACCGACATTGGTGCTTTCATTGAGAGTTCCTCTATGTCGTCGCCGTTAGGCTTGATGGCTCCTACTATCATCAATAGCGATGCAGTCCAGGGTGAGACTTTTCTCCCCGGACAGATCTTCGTATTCGGCGGCTTTGCACTGCGGGCTAATTCGCTTGGCCATCTGGAGCAGATTGAAAGCTACGCCCCTGGCCATCAGGCCAGATTTGGAAGTTTGAACTACACGGCCGACATCCACGGAGACTTGATCTTCGACGGATTCGAGCCACAACCGGACGCGCTGCACTGTCACGATGGGTATGACCTAGCTCTGCCGCCGAACAGTACCCCGGAGGCCGCGCCCGCATCAGCTCCGACCCTTAGCTCGGAGCCAACTACGCCAATCGAGGATGGGTGGTTAGACACCACCTCAGGGGCTGCAGTCTCAACGACGATCGAGCCGAACACCAGCCTAATCCTCTGCGCAGCTCGTGACTCCAAGGTGCCGGACTCTTTTTCTGACTCTGAACCGCCCGCGCCCCTGCCAATCGAATCTGATTGGGCGCCGATCATGGAATTCACCGCCGCGGATATCTTTCATCACTTGCCCTTCGGCGACATTCTAAATTCACTAAGGTCTCTCTCTTTGTCAGGAGAGCCCTGGCCGGATTATGGCCAACAGGATTGGGATGCGGATGACGAAGAAATTCGTAGCCATTGTCGATGATTTAACCGACATGCTCGACTTCGACTCCGAAGACATCGACGGTATGGACGATGATGTAGGAGACGAACATGAACTAGCGCCTATAGGGCACTGGAAAGTCACCTCGTCATATGACATATGCATGGTGGATACACCCAAAGAAGGCAATGGCGACGAGATAGCGGAGGATGACCCCTCCAAGAAACAACCCAAGCGCCAACGTCAGCGGCGCCGCTCTAAGTCCCGCCAAAGCAAAAGTGGTGATACCGGCATAGGAGATAATAACACTCCGGATAGTGCCGAAGACAACAACAATCCCCTCCAGCATGATTTAGAGCAAGAGGATGGAGGAGCCAGCTCTCCTGAGAGAGCGGCAGACGGAGAGGAGGAGGATGACAATTACATGCCCCCCTTTGAAGACAAGGCAAGCCTCAGCGATGGTGAATTCGCTGTACCAGAGGATCCCGTCGAACAAGAGCGCTTCAAGCGTTGGCTTACGGCCACGGCAAATAGCCTGAAGAAAAAGCAGCAGCGGCTTCAAGCTGATCAAGATCTACTAGCTGACAGATGGACTGAAGTCCTCGCGGCCGAGGAATATAAACTCGAGCACCCCTCCAAGAATTACCCAAAGTGCAGGTTACTACCCCGACTGGAGGAAGAAGCGTATGATACGGCTGATCGGTCACCTCGTGGCCACGATAGAGAGGCATTCCAGCCAAAAGCTCAGCCTCCACCCCGACGCCATTCAAATAAAAAGGCATGGGGAGATACGCCAGACCTGCGAGACATATTGGAGGACAAAGCAAATCATGCAAGATCGATCTACGGATCACGACGGCGCACCACTCTGCGAGATGATAAACGTCATGCCGGATACAGTAAAAGCAAATCCGGCCGGGCCGAACACAGCGGGCAAGACCCATTCGAGCTGCCTCGTGATATAGCCCAATACAGAGGCGCCGCACACCCCTTATGCTTCACAGATGAAGTAATGGAACATCAATTCCCAGAAGGTTTCAAACCTGTAAATATTGAATCATACGACGGCACAACAGATCCCGCAGTATGGATTGAGGATTTCCTCCTCCACATCCACATGGCCCGCGGTGATGACTTACACGCCATCAAATACCTCCCACTAAAGCTCAAAGACCAGCGCGGCATTGGCTTAACAGCTTGCCAGCGGACTCCATTAGCTGTTGGGAAGATCTGGAAGCCACATTCCTCGACAAATTTCATGGCACTTATGTGAGACCACCAGACACCGATGATTTGAGCCACATAACTCAGCAGCCAGAAGAGTCGGCCAGGCAATTTTGGACTCGGTTCCTTACAAAGAAAAATCAAATCATCGACTGTCCAGATGCGGAGGCCTTAGCGGCTTTCAAGCACAACATCCGAGACGAGTGGCTAGCCCGGCACCTTGGTCAGGAAAAGCCGAAATCTATGGCAGCTCTCACGACGCTCATGACCCGCTTTTGTGCGGGAGAAGACAGCTGGCTGGCTCGTAGTAATAACATATCAAAGAACCATGGTACCTCAGATACCAAGGATGGCAATAGCAGGTCACGTCGCAACAAACATAAGCGCCACTTTAACAGCGAAAATACTGAAGATACGATAGTCAATGCCGGATTCAAAGGCTCTAAACCCGGTCAGCGAAAAAAGCCATTCAAACAAAGTACGCCGGGTCCGTCCAGCTTGGACCGTATACTTGATCGCCCGTGTCAAATACATGGCACCCCAGAAAAGCCAACCAATCACACCAACAGGGATTGTTGGGTGTTCAAGCTGGCCGGCAGGTTAATTGCCGAAAACAAGGACAAGGGGCCGCATAGCGATGGCAAGGAAGAGCCCCGGCAGCCGCACACTGGAGGACAAAGAGGTTTCCCCTGCAAGTGCGGACGGTTAATATGATATACGCAACCCACATCCCCAAGAGGGAGAGGAAGCATGCGCTCAGGGACGTATATGCATTGGAGCCAGTCGCCCCAAAGTTCAACCATTGGTCCTCCTGCCCGATCACCTTCGATTGCAGGGACCACCCCACTAGTATCCGTCATGGCGGATTCGCCGCACTGGTCCTAGACCCAATCATTGACGGATTTCACCTCACTCGAGTCCTTATGGATGGCGGCAGCAGCCCGAACCTGCTTTATCAGGACACAGTGCGCCAAATGGGTATAGACCCCTCAAGGATCAAACCCACAAAAACGACCTTTAAGGGCGTCATTCCAGGTGTAGAGGCCCATTGCACAGGCTCAATTACACTGGAAGTGGTCTTCGGATCCCCGGATAACTTCCGAAGCGAAGAGTTAATCTTTGATATAGTCCCGTTCCGCAGTGGTTATCACGCGCTGCTCGGGCGAACCGCATTTGCTAGATTCAATGCGTTACCGCATTATGCATACCTCAAGCTCAAGATGACAGGACCTCGTGGAGTTATTACAGTCAATGGAAACACAGAGCGCTCTCTCCGAACAGAAGAGCACACCGCAGCCCTCGCAGCAGAAATGCAAAGCAGCCTCTCAAGGCAATCAACCAGTTCGGCGCTTCACAGCCCGGACACCTTCAAGCGCGCTCGGGGCAATCGGCAAATAGACCGCTTGGCGCGATCTGAGCTCGCGTAGCAATATGGCGGCCACCCCAATCCCAGCCCAGCGGCGAAACTCATGCCGCGTGTACATAATTACGCATTAAAATACCATGGGCACAGGTGGGGAGGGGGCCACAACTGCGGCACGCCCCAAGACGCGGCCTAAACTGCACTAGGGGCTTCCCGTTTGGTTATTTTTCTTTTTCTTTCAGGACCTTAATCTCTGGAAACAATATCCGGCAACACTATTGCCGAACACATGATGCAACAACCAAGGAGGCAGACAGCTACGTTATACCACGGAATTCCCAGGTTGATTACAGTAACGAGTGAAATATTCAATTTAATATCATTCCTCAGCTTGCCCTTGGAAGGGACATAGTCCTACTCTTTGCTTATCGCACTATCTGTATCACTCTGCTTTAATGCAATTTTTTAATAAACAATGCATGACATTACGACTATTATTGCATTCTTGTTATATATATATATATATATATATATGTGTGTGTGTGTGTGTGTGTGTGTGTGTGTGTGTTCATTAATGACGCCTTGCAACCGTACACTATGGTACGGCCAATACACCAGGGGCTTACGTACCCCACAATGCGGTGTGAAAAGTCTGAACACTTTCACAAGTGCGGCACCCCGAACTTATAGCATTATATGCATCAGCTCCGAATCATGTCTTTGGTCAAATGTTGGGTTTGCCCGGCTCCTATGTTTTGGTACCTTACGTTCCGCTCTATCGGCTAAGGTAGCGCTAGGAGAACTACTGCGATTGTGCCCCGGTTCTGCTGGGTTCAGCACCTCAGTAGAGAAAGCTAAAACTGACTGTCATGATAAGGTGAGAGACTGGTCGCTGTTCGGCAAGGTTTTCGAGTCCCTAAAGACTTATGCTGCTTAGAGCGAGGGGTCGGCCCTGTCCGGCTTAAAGGCGTGTATCGCGCCCCGAATTCGGCCTTCCGAATACCAGGGGCTTCGCTGAAATTTAAAATTATAGAATTCTATGGCTAAGTGAGAGTGATAAAGCATTATTAGTCCGGTTGCGTTGTTCGCTGTGATGAGCACCTCCCTCGAAGGACCCAAACATGGGAACAAGAGTGCTCAGGTTTATCCCGAACACCCCAGCACTCGTGGCATGGGGGCAGAAGCCGAGGACTAGCCATCTCTCAAATTGGATAAACATCCAAACAGAAGGTAATATTTTAAATTCAAACAAGCGTTGCATAGCGCATATGAAACAAGTTTTCATAAATACAGGATAAAACGAGCAAGTCTCATTCAAATATTACATCTTTTGAACACTCATCTGCGATAAGACGGGCACCCGGCAGAACACCCTCGTAGTACATCTCGCGGTGGCGGTGCTCCTTGCCCTCCGGTGGCCCCTCCTTGATCAGCTTCACGGCGTCTAGCTTGACCCACTGCAATTTCACACGGGCGAAAGCCCGGCGTGCACCTTCAATGCAGACAGATCCCTTGACGACCTCCAGCCGTGGGCAGGCATCCACAAGCCGCCTCACCAAGCCGAAGAAGCTGTTCGGAAGGGCGTCGCCAGGCCACAGCCGGACTATAAAGCCCTTCATGGCCTGGTCGGCCGCCTTATGTAGCTCGACCATCTGCTTCAGCTGGTCGCTCATTGGCACTGGATGTCCGGCCTCAGCATACTAAGACTAGAACAGCTTCTCCGTCGAGATTCCGTCCTCAGCCTAGTAAAATTGTGCGGCATCGGACACACTGCGGGGCAAATCTGTGAATGCTCCTGAAGAGCTCCGGATCCGGGTAAGTAATCGGTAATTTACTTTTACATGCTTGCTTTGCATATAGAAAGCCTTACCTGCCGCTATCTTCTTCATCGCGTCGATCTCTTGGAGGGCCTTTTTGCCTTCGGCCTTGGCACTTTTTACACTCTCGAAGGCCACGGCAAGCTCAGACTCCCGCGTCTTTGAGTCAAGCTCCAACGCCTCGTGCTTCACCACGAGAGCCTGGAGCTCTTGCTGCACCTCGCCCACCCGAGCCTCATGCTTCTCTCGCTTGGTCCGCTCCTTAGCTGCTTTATCTTCGGCCTTGGTTAGTGCTTGCTTCAGGGTCGCCACCTCGGTCGTGGCCCCTGGCAAACATACGATGATCCTATCATTTTGCAATCGCGTCCTCTTTTATATATACATATCTATAGACAGGGTATTACTTACCCTTGTTCTCCTCGAGCTGCCTCTTGGCAAGGCCGAGCTCTTTCCTGGACCCCTCGAGGTCCTGCTTCAGTACGGAGACCTCCGCAATCAGTGCGGCGTACGCCAGCAGCGAAGCCTGCATATGCATATTGACACACTTATATTAGACTCCTGCGATATTATTTGATCCTCTGTTTGGCTTTTCTTTGTGAACACCGAACAAAGCATCAGGGGCTACTGTCTTGTAGGATCGAAAGTATGTCTAGAGGGGGGTGATTAGACTACTTGAACAAATAAAAACTTAACCTTTTCCCAATTTTAGTTCTTGGCAGATTTTAGCTATTGTAGGACAAGTCAAGCAATCATCACACAATTCAAGCAAGCATGCAAAGAGTATATTGGCAGCGGAAAGTAAAGCATGCAACTTGCAAGAATGTAAAGGGAAGGGTTTGAATAATTCAAACGCAATTGGAGACACGGATGTTTTTCCCGTGGTTCGGATAGGTGGTGCTATCCTACATCCACGTTGATGGAGACTTCAACCCACGAAGGGTAACGGTTGTGCGAGTCCACGGAGGGCTCCACCCACAAAGGGTAATGGTTGCGCGAGTCCATGGAGGGCTCCACCCACGAAGGGTCCACGAAGAAGCAACCACCCACAAAGGGTCCACGAAGTAGCAACCTTGTCTATCCCACCATGGCCATCGCCCACGAAGGACTTGCCTCACTAGCGGTAGATCTTCATGAAGTAGGCGATCTCCTTGCCCTTACAAACTCCTTGGTTCAACTCCACAATCTTGTCGGAGGCTCCCAAGTGACACCTAGCCAATCTAAGAGAGACCACTCTCCAAGAAGTAACAAATGGTGTGTAGGTAATGAACTCCTTACTCTTGTGCTTCAAATGATAGTCTCCCCAACACTCAACTCTCTCTCATAGGATTTGGATCTGGTGGAAAGAAGGTTTGAGTGGAAAGCAACTTGGGGAAAGCTAGAGATCAAGATTCATATGGTAGGAATGGAATATCTTGGTCTCAACACATGAGTAGGTGGTTCTCTCTCAGAACATATGAGTTGGAATTGTGTATGTGTTCTGATGGCTCTCTCCACGAATGAAGAGGAGGTGGAGGGGTATATATAGCCTCCACACAAAATCCAACTGTTACACACAGTTTTCCAATCTCGGTGGGACCGAATCAACAAACTCGGTCGGACCGAAAAGGTAAACCTAGTGACCGTTAGAGATTTTCGGTGGGACTGACATGCAACTCGGTAGGACCGATATGGTTAGGGTTTGGGCATAACGTAATCTCGGTGAGACCGATTACACAAACTCGGTGAGACCGAGTTTGGTAATAAGCTAACCAGAGAGTTGGTCAGGCAAACTCGGTGGGACCGATTTGCTCTTTCGGTGAGACCAAAAAGTTACAAAAGGGAAACAAAGAGTTTACATTGCAATCTCGGTGGGACCGATTCGCTCTTTCGGTGAGACCGAAAAGTTACGAAAGGGAAACAAAGAGTTTGCAATCCCATCTCGATGAGACCGAGATCCCTATCGGTAGAACCGAATTGCTAGGGTTTGGCAGTGGCTTATGACAAGTGAAACTCGGTGGCGCCGGATAGAAAGAATTGGTAGGACCGAGTTTGGCTTAGGGTTTAGGTCATATGTGGATATGGGAAAGTAGTTGAGGGTTTTGGAGCATATCACTAAGCACATGAAGCAAGAGGCTCATTAAGCAACACCTCATCCCTCCTTGATAGTATTGGCTTTTCCTATGGACTCAATGTGATCTTGGATCACTAAAATGTAAAATGAAGAGTCTTGAGCTTTTGAGCTTGAGCCAATCCTTTGTCCTTAGCATTTTGAGGGTTCCACTTTCACATCCATGCCATGCCAATCATTGAGCTTTCCTGAAATAGTCATCTTGGAATAGCATTAGCTCAATGAGCTATATGTTGTTATGAATTACCAAAACCACCTAGGGATAGTTACACTTTCAATCTCCCCCTTTTTGGTAATTGATGACAACATATAGATCAAAGCTTCGACAAATGATAATAAGCATGAAATATATCGTTGCTTTGAGAAGTATGTGACAAGTAAGAGCTCCCCCTAAATTTGTGCATATTTAAAATTTGCTTTGGACTGCAAATGCACAAAGAGTTAGAGTCATGGGTTACTCTTCCATGTCACATACATCTTGGTGGAGCGCTTAAAATGATAAGAATGAAATACATGCACTCATCACAAAGAATAGTGAATGATCACATAAGATAGATAAGATGATAATATTAAGCAAACATTAAGTGTAGCTTATGATCAAACACATGATCATCAATGTCTCACGAGCAATGACATAGTATCTCACACAAAAGCAAACAAAGTTCGAAAAACCACCAAATAAAACAAGAGAGAATAAAAGCAACACTCTCTCTCGAAGCCTATGATCTATACATTTTCTCCCCCTTTGGCAACAAGTTACCAAAAAGTTCCTAGGAAATGCATAGTGCTAAGTCGACACTCAGGCTTGATCTTCAGGTGGTGGTGGAGTCCGGAGCACTCCAAGGACGAAGCCTTCTATAGACGTGGTCGGAGTCGAGGCTGAAGTGGACGCTGGAGCTGGTGGAACTGAGGTTGTAGCTGGTGCAGACGTGGTGGCTCTGGGGTCAGCAACTGGCATTGCAGACGACCTCAGACCTCGTGGCACTCTGGCAAAGGCATCAGTTGTAGTCTTGCCTCTCCTCTCCTGCATGTCATCCTGGAGCTGCTCCACTGCAGTCTGAATCTCTGTCACTTTGACATCCAAGTCATAGAACTTTTGTTCCATGATCCTCTCTAAGCTTGCCTGGTTCTGAGTTAGGGTGGCTAGTCCTTGCTCAATCCACAGGGTGGATGCAATCAAGTAACCAAGCTGCTCTTGTTTGGTTTTCAGGAAATATTCAGATGCCTCCTCTTGAGTAGGCATCTTGGCAGCTTTCTCCGTCCTCGCCTTCTCCTTCTTGGCTTGTGCTTGGGCAGATGATGGCTCATTCTCAGTCATGACCACTTGATTATCTTCAAAATCTCGACGGATGGGCAGGTGTTCCTTGTCCAATAAGTATATGCCCGTGCCCATCTTAGAGTTGATGAGCTCCTGAATTTGTGGGGCATATCCACAGCTCCTCTTCTGGTCTGCTGCTGTCCTCTTGATTGTTTCAATCATAAGGCTCGTGACTTTGAATTTCTGTGGCACGTCAAAGATATGAAGCAAGTTGATCGTGGCCCCTGATCATCTTGTGATCTCCAGACTTGGGCAATAGGGTGTGCCTAAGAATGCAGTTGATGGTTGGCAGCCCTGACAGAAGATAGTGTACTGAGCCAAACTTGAACGTATCAAGTGCTTCATTTGGAATCTCCTTGTACATGTTTGACATTGAGTTGTGGTCCATCTTCTTCTTGGCATAAATGTCCAAGTCATCGTCATGCTCTTCTGGGGCATTAATCAGCTGAGCCCATTCAGCAACTGTAGACTGGTACCTCGTACCCTCTGACATCCATACAATCCTGCCATCTGGATAGAAATGGGCTGTGGAGTAGAACTGCATGATGAGTTCCTCGTTCCACTTTGTGAGCTTCTGCCCAACAAAGTCCTCTACTCCACATGCCTTGAAGCTGTCCTGCACTCCAGGGTAGTACTCTTCGTTGTCCTTGATGTACTCCCAATCAACCCATCTCATGTCACAAACTATGGGCTTCTTGTCCAACAAAACTGTCTCATAGAAGTCCTGTTGTTCCTTAGTGTGAAACCTGTAATCAACAGCAGTTCTTCTCCTTGAAGCATACGGATCTGCTTCTCTCCACTTCCTCAGCCCTGAGTCTCTTCTGAGCTTCATGTCCTCAGCCACAGGATGAGCATCATTGTGGTCTGGGATCTTGGGCTTGAGCTTTCTCAGAACATGCTCTTCATCATCTTCTTCAGCAGTTTCAGGCACTGGGGCCTTGTTCTTTTCAGTTGCAGGTATGCTCCTCGTATTTCTCTTTGGAGCTGTCTTGACCTTTGATGCAGACTTGGGTGCTTCCTTGGGCTTAGATGCAGTAGCCCCTGATTTGATAGCATCACCCATTAGCTTGGGTGCCTTAGGTGCTGGTGCAGCAACCTCTTCTTCTTCCTCTTCTTCCATGATGGAAGCCTTTCCAAGCACTCTGGCTATGGTCTTCTTGACCCTTTCCTTCCTTTTCTTTCCTTCAGCAGCAACTGGCTCTATGGTTGCAGGCTTTTCAGGAATCTGAGTTGAGGCTCTGGCCTTTGGCATAGGCTGGCTACCTACTGGCCTTTTGATTTTCAATCCTGGCTTTGTGCCTTGAGCTGAGCCATGTTCCTTCTCGATCACTACTCTCTTTGAAGTTGCTTCCTCTTCTGCCACATAGTCCTCATCCTTTGATTCTGAGGTTCTCTTCTTCCTTTGTCTTGTGGCAGCTTTTGGCAAATTGCTAGGGGTGCTCCTGCTGCCTTCATCTGAAGAACTTGAGGGACTAGTGCCCTCACTCATCTACACTGGCTGTTCTGACATGTTCTGGCTATCACTTTGGTCTGACATGATGAAGAAGCTGACTGCTGACCCTGTGAATAGTTTATAGATGAGGTAGAGTGGATGAGCATCACAAAATGCAGAGATTTTTGCAAAAGAATAATTCAAAAACTTAGTTTTAGTTTCCCACTGAAAGCATCTCGGATCTACCGATTTCTAAACTCGATGATACCGAAGCAGTTTTGGCACCTAAACTAGTGAACTCGGTCAGACCGAGTCACTGTTCGGTGGCACCGAGACTGCTAGGGTTTCACAGAGTTCCAAAATCGGTCACACCGATAAGTAATTCTCGGTCAGACCGAGTCTCACTTGTGCAATGGCATAAGCCAAATCGGTGAGACCGAGTTTTTCAACTTGGTGGGTCTGAGATGGTTTCGGCGGAAACCTAACCCTAAAATTTTTGAATTAAACCTAATCTACGAGTTCATTGACTGGATAGAAGTTTAACAAACGTGGCAAGAATCATGATGATCACAATGTGCTAAGAATCGGATTGGGGAATAGCACAAAGATCGAGTCCATACCCTAGTTCGGCGGAGACTCACAACGGCGGCAACGGCAGGGTTGAATTTCCGTTGACGGCGACGGAGACCAGCGACTGGAGGCGGCTGGCGGCGAGGAGACGATCCGGAGACCAAGTTGGCAGAGTAGGCTATCGCGCGGGCGAAGGGGTTCGGAGAAATTTCCAAATTTTTGCCCGTGACTATATATAGCCCGACCCTGTCGGTGTGACCGAGTGGAACAACTCGGTGGCACCGAGATGCAAAACTATATACACTTGTTGCAACTCGGTGTGACCGAATGGTTCAAATCGGTTGCACCGAGATCAAAAACCTAGATCAACTTAATGATCTCGGTAGGACCGAAAGTAGGGTATCGGTCAGACCGAGAATCATAAAGAGGTTTTGGAAGTTTAAGTCTATGACAAATCGGGGACTCCGAGCGCTCCTCACACAGAGTGGTTCGAATTTGACTTGATCAATTTTTGTGATGTAGCATGAATAGAGTTTGAGACGAGAAAAGCATAGATAGCTAGAGGAGGTTCTTAGGCATTCTTGTCCATCCACTTGGCAAAAGGAAATAAAACCAAACAATCAAAACAACAAGTGGATGTCCTCGAATGAGTAAAATATGCAACCAGCATGCTGACACAATAAGATGGCAAATGAAATATGTGACAAGGCATGCACAACCAATTCTAGCATCTATCAAGCAATTTGCGATGACAAGGTCATCTATATATGAGTATATTGACTTAGGAGTCAAGTGAGAACACTTGATCATAGGTCATACTCATCGTTTAAGCTCAAGTGGGGTTACCACTTTTACATAAAACATTGTTCTGTTCACATCTTTAGAGTTGCTTTAGCTCAAGTCTTAGAGTAAAGCTCCCCCTAGATGTGATATCCCCCTTTAGAGGGATGAACTAACCTCGGGTTTTGTCGATGATGACTTCATGTAGATGTTGAATATGTGGATGCTCAATGTTGATGTAGATCACTTGGAGCTATCCATTTGAGTGAATTGCACTTTCAATACCTACATGGGTTAGTCCCACAAGGAACAAACAAGGATATCCATAGACATAGAGTGATGCACACACAAGATGATGTCCATGAAAACTTTTAGGTTACCTTGTCCCTTGTCTTACCAACAAGAGGGTTTGTGACTCCTTGAACTAGTGCAAGATGTGGAAGTTGATTGCACTTGTTCTTGCCAAAATGATAAGAGTGAAGTATGTTGGCGGAGTCACCCTCAAGAACTCTCTAGTTCTTCTTCTTTTGGATCCACACCATCTTGATGGGAATCCTTGGAGTTGTAGTCGTACTTGATGAAGTGGAACTTGAAGTATTCTTGGAAATCCACTTGACTAAGGTCTTAGGAGCTACTTCAAATGCATCAATTTCCTCTTGAAGCTTGTCCTTGCCTTTTTGCTTGTAGTCTTGTGGTGGAAGATCATCTTGAGCTTGTGTCCCCTTGAAAGAAGTATCATACTTCTCTTGTTGAGGAACAAACTTTGTCTTGGGGTATTGATCTTCTTCCCACTCAACTCCATTGGCATTGAACTTTCGTTCAAAACCAACACCTTGATTCTTCCGGTGCATTCCTTGCTTGCGCACAATTTCCTCGAATTGCTTACTCCCGGCAAGGCTTTTGTACACTCCTTTCTCTCTAATTCCCTTCAATAAGCTATTTTCTTGCTCAGGTGTAACTTGGCTAAGAGAATCATTAGTGGAATCAAGAGAACTACTAGAAGCAACAATATTGGATTTAGCATGATCATTGTTACTGCTAGAGGAAGAATCTTTCTTGTTCTTGTTACTAGACTTGACTTGAGGCATGTAAGTGGATAAGAGTAAACGCTTGGCAATGTAAGAAGAACTTTTCTTGCGGAGATCATCATTGATTGCTTTTAAGAACTCATGCTCTTGCTCAAGATTGAGCTTTTCAAAGCGTAATTTCTCATGAGCTCTTAAAAGTTCTCGATGATCTTCGAAGATAGTTTCATGAGCTCACTTAAGAGTGTTTAGTTCTTTAGTTAGAGCCTCAATCTTCTCCTTATCATTGTCATTCGTTTTATCTTGATTAGCATGATTAATTGACGTTTCATCATAGTATTCATCACTAGAGTTGTCAATAAGCAAATCATCACCTAACAAGTCATCTTCATCACTATTGAAATCAACATACTCGGGGTGTGTTACCTTAGGACCTTTGGCCATGAAGCATCTTCCAATTCCTTCATTTGGTGAGTCAAATATGTCGTAGGAGTTGGTTGACACAAGTGCTAGACCGGCAACACCTTCATCTTGAGTATCTTCGGAGTCGGAGTGATAACTTCTCTCGGAGTGGCTGTCGGAGTCGGAGCCGGATACCCATTCACCAACATGAGCTTGATGTCTTCGTTTTGTGTAGCTCCTTGATGATTTTTCCTTCCTTTCCGAATCATTGCTTCTCCGTGAGTATCCTCGTTCATAACAATCATCTCTACTCCTTCTCTCTCTTGGTGGTGATTCTTTGCTTCTTCTTTTTGGAGAATCTTCTCTTCTCTTGTAGGGAGCCGTACACTCATTGGAATAGTGTCCGGGTCTTCCACAACTGTAGCAGTTTCGCTCTCGACTAGAAGATCTTTTGTCATTGTAGGACCTTGACTTGAAGCTTCTATCTTTGCTTCTACTCTTGTAGAACTTGTTGAAGTTCTTCACCATTAAGCTCAATTCTTCATTGAAGTTTTGTTTCTCACTTGATGATGTAGGGGCTTCACATGAGGCTTTGTAGGCACCACTTGATTTGTTGTGAAGTTCCTCTTTATCCTTAAGTGACATCTCATGAGCAACAATTCTTCCAATCACCTCCGTTGGCTTGAGATCTTTGCAATTGGGCATCATTTGGATCAATGTGCACACGGTATCATATTTTCCATCCAAGGCTCTTAGAATCTTCTTGATGATGAATCTATCGGTCATCTCTTCACTTCCTAAGCCGGCAATCTCATTTGTGATGAGAGCAAGCCTAGAGTACATTTCAGCGACACCTTCACCATCCTTCATTTTGAACTTGTCAAGTTGACTTTGAAGCACATCCAACTTGGATTCCTTGACGGAGTCGGTACCTTCGTGCATATCAATCAAAGTGTCCCAAATTTCCTTTGCATTCTCAAGATGGCTGATTTTGTTGAATTCTTCGGGGCACAATCCATTGAAGAGAATATCACAAGCTTGAGCATTGTATTGCAACATCTTCAACTCATCCGCGGTAGCTTCACGGTTTGGTTCTTTCCCATCAAAGAAGTCACCTTGCAAACAAACACACACAATAGCCCAAACGGCGGGGTTATGTCCAAGAATATGCATTTTCATTTTATGCTTCCAACTAGCAAAATTAGTACCATCAAAGTAAGGACCTCTACGGTGATAATTTCCCTCGCTAGACGCCATACTCTCCTAGGTTGTGAAACCAAGGCTATGACCACCAAAAGCTATGGAGATCAAAGCAAATGGAGACCAAAGATCTGATACCACTTGTAGGATCGAAAGTATGTCTAGAGGGGGGTGATTAGACTACTTGACCAAATAAAAACTTAACCTTTTCCCAATTTTAGTTCTTGGCAGATTTTAGCTATTGTAGGACAAGTCAAGCAATCATCACACAATTCAAGCAAGCATGCAAAGAGTATATTGGCAGCGGAAAGTAAAGCATGCAACTTGCAAGAATGTAAAGGGAAGGGTTTGGAGAATTCAAACGCAATTGGAGACACGGATGTTTTTCCCGTGGTTCGGATAGGTGGTGCTATCCTACATCCACGTTGATGGAGACTTCAACCCACGAAGGGTAACAGTTGCGCGAGTCCACGGAGGGCTCCACCCACGAAGGGTAATGGTTGCGCGAGTCCACGGAGGGCTCCTCCCACGAAGGGTCCACGAAGAAGCAACCACCCACAAAGGGTCCACGAAGTAGCAACCTTGTCTATCCCACCATGGCCATCGCCCACGAAGGACTTGCCTCACTAGCGGTAGATCTTCACGAAGTAGGCGATCTCCTTGCCCTTACAAACTCCTTGGTTCAACTCCACAATCTTGTCGGAGGCTCCCAAGTGACACCTAGCCAATCTAGGAGACACCACTCTCCAAGAAGTAACAAATGGTGTGTAGGTAATGAACTCCTTGCTCTTGTGCTTCAAATGATAGTCTCCCCAACACTCAACTCTCTCTCATAGGATTTCGATCTGGTGGAAAGAAGGTTTGAGTGGAAAGCAACTTGGGGAAAGCTAGAGATCAAGATTCATATGGTAGGAATGGAATATCTTGGTCTCAACACATGAGTAGGTGGTTCTCTCTCAGAACATATGAGTTGGAATTGTGTATGTGTTCTGATGGCTCTCTCCACGAATGAAGAGGAGGTGGAGGGGTATATATAGCCTCCACACAAAATCCAACCATTACACATAGTTTTCCAATCTCGGTGGGACCGAATCAACAAACTCGGTTGGACCGAAAAGGTAAACCTAGTGACCGTTAGATATTTTCGGTGGGACTGACATGCAACTCGGTAGGACCGATATGGTTAGGGTTTGGGCATAACGTCATCTCGGTGAGACCGATTACACAAACTCGGTGAGACCGAGTTTGGTAATAAGCTAACCAGAGAGTTGGTCAGGCAAACTCGGTGGGACCGATTTGCTCTTTCGGTGAGACCGAAAAGTTACAAAAGGGAAACAAAGAGTTTACATTGCAATCTCGGTGGGACCGATTCGCTCTTTCGTTGAGACCGAAAAGTTACGAAAGGGAAACAGAGAGTTTGCAATCCCATCTCGGTGAGACCGAGATCCCTATCGGTAGAACCGAATTGCTAGGGTTTGGCAGTGGCTTATGACAAGTGAAACTCGGTGGCGCCGGATAGAAAGAATCGGTAGGACCGAGTTTGGCTTAGGGTTTAGGTCATATGTGGATATGGGAAAGTAGTTGAGGGTTTTGGAGCATATCACTAAGCACATGAAGCAAGAGGCTCATTAAGCAACACCTCATCCCTCCTTGATAGTATTGGCTTTTCCTATGGACTCAATGTGATCTTGGATCACTAAAATGTAAAATGAAGAGTCTTGAGCTTTTGAGCTTGAGCCAATCCTTTGTCCTTAGCATTTTGAGGGTTCCACTTTCACATCCATGCCATGCCAATCATTGAGCATTCCTGAAATAGTCATCTTGGAATAGCATTAGCTCAATGAGCTATATGTTGTTATGAATTACCAAAACCACCTAGGGATAGTTGCACTTTCAATGCGGTAATATTCCTACTACATTTTAAAACACTTACCTCAAAGCCTGTTAGAAGGCTGGCACAGGCTTCAGTCAATCCGCTCTTGGCGGATTGAACCTTCTGGATCACCGCACTCATGATAGCCCGGTGCTCCTCGTCGATGGAAGCGCTGCGAAGCGCTTCCAGCAGATTGTCCGGCGCCTCTGGATGGACAGAGGTCACCGGCACAGGCGTCTTGCCCCTCTTAGAAGGAGGCCTCCTGCTCGAGCCTGGAACCGCTGGAGGTTCCGGTGCGGTGTTCGGCTAAGAGCCGAACTCTGAGCTCTCAAGGGCCCCGTCCCTTCGGCTCCCGTAGTCCGGAAGGTCACCTTGAGGTGCCTTCGGGACTGTCTCCCCTCGATCCGGTGCCTCTTGAGACAACACCTCGGCGTCGTCGGCAGGATGAGGGGAGGTGGCGCTCGGGACTGGATCGATGTCCATGTCCGACGAGCCCAGGGAGTTGTCCGATGATACCTCGATATTGGCTCATGGCGGCCTGCATAATTATGTTCGGCGTTAGGGAAAGCAGTGCGACAAAGGAATCCTATGAGTTACTTTGGTATTCGAATACTTATGATCTCCCCGGGGGCTTGGCCCTGGGCAACCACTCGTCTTCGCCTTCGTCGGCGGCGGTGGAACTGTCCGGAAGGAGAGTCCTTCCCTTCTTGTACCCTTCGGCCTCCCCAGTTGGGGCGTCCTTCCTTTTCTTGTCTCCCCCGCCTGGAGGGGGAGCATCTTCTTCTTTCTCCTCGTCTTTGGGGGAGGAGTGTGACGCAGAGTTATCGGACGATGAGTCCGATAACACCTGGCGCCGGGAACTCTTTCGGGTTCCCTTGGCCTTCTTGGTCTTCTCCGGCACCTTGTAAGGAGCCGAAGTCAGCATCTCCGTCAGGAGAGCCCCCACAGTATCTTCGGGCAAAGGGGTCAGACATTCGATCTGCCCCGACATCTCCACCCAGTCCTGTCAAAGGCATGGAGATTAGACCCCGCACATAATTAAGCTAGGGAAAATAAATGTCTTAGGGACGTATTGAACTCACCGAACGCGCTAGGCGCTTTGCGCTTAGTCCGCGGTCCTCGGCGAGAGAAGGAGGGACCTCGGCACCCTCGAACAGCACCTTCTAGACGTCCTTGTGCGTCGTATCAAAGAGCTCGCTCAGAGTCTGGTGCCGGGCCGGGTCGAACTCCCACAAGGTAAAATCTCGTTGTTGACACGGGAGGATCCGGCGGATGAGCATAACTTGGACTATGTTGACAAGCTTGAGCTTCTTGCTCGCCATACTCCGGATACATTTCTGGAGTCCATCCAGCTCCACCAACGAACCCCACGACAAGCCCTTCTCTTTCCAAGAGGTGAGCTGTGTAGGGAATTCGGATCGAAACTCGGGGGCTGCCACCCATTTGGCGTTGCGCGGCTCTATGATGTAGAACCATGTCGATTGCCATCCCTTTATTGTCTCCACGAAGGAGCCTTCGAGCCATATGACGTTGGGCATCTTGCCCACCATGGCTCCGCCGCATTCTGCTTGTTGGCCTCGTACCACCTTCGGCTTGATATTGAAGGTCTTTAACCATAGGCCGAAGTGGGGCCGGATGCGTAGGAAAGCCTCACACATGACGATGAACGCTGAAATGTTGAGGATGAAGTTCGGGGCCAGATCATGAAAGTCCAGCCCGTAGTAGAACATGAGACCACGGACGAATGGATGGAGGGGAAACCCTAGTCCATGGAGGAAGTGGTGGAGGAAAACTACCCTCTCGTGAGGTTCCGAGGTAGGGACGATCTGCCCCGCAGCGGGCAGCCGATGCGCGATGTTCGCGGCTAAGTATCCGGCTCCATGCAGCTTCTTGATGTCTCCCTCCATGACGGAGGAGATCATCCACCTGCCTCCCGCTCCGGACATGGTTGGATAAGGTTGAGGTGGGAAGTGTGGACTTGGGCGCTAGAGCTCGAGTGTGTGAAAACGGATTAGCAAGGGAGGAAGAAGGCGTGGATAGAAAGGTGAATCCTTATCCCTTTATATGGGCGGACGAAACTAAGCGTCCCCACTTGCCTGA
The DNA here is from genome assembly GCF_018294505.1 of Triticum aestivum. Taxonomy (NCBI): domain Eukaryota; kingdom Viridiplantae; phylum Streptophyta; class Magnoliopsida; order Poales; family Poaceae; genus Triticum; species Triticum aestivum. Next base: position 706,033,215 of record NC_057797.1, on the reverse strand, counting down.
TAAAACTCGCCTATCCCCCAAGCACCGTAATTGATGGCGCGGTTGGGTTACCCACGCCCGTATTGATGAGAATCCCGTAATAAGGGGACACGATCTCTGCTTTGACAAGACGTGTCGAAAAACTGCCTCGCGTCATGTGCGGGGCTGGTTGAAGGAAACGGTTCGAATAATCACCGGGCCATGACATAACGTCATGCTGCCAAAACAAGCCAGCAAACTAGATCTGTGAAAATATTATTCTCTCTACGGTGGAATGTGGAACTTATTTTGCAGGGTCGGACACTATCCTCGTATTTAAATTCTTCTGTGATGTATTCGGAGAAAGAACCCGCCTTGCAATGCCGAAGACAATACTGCGCGCCAGACTCATCGTCATTGAAGCCTGGTTCAGGGGCTACTGAGGGAGTCCTGGATTAGGGGGTCTCCAGACAGCCGGACTATCTCCATTGGCTGGACTGTTAGACTATGAAGATACAAGATTGAAGACTTCGTCTCGTGTCCGTATGGGACTCTACTTGGCATGGAAGGCAAGCTAGGCAATACGGATATGGATATCTCCTCCTTTGTAACTGACCTTGTGTAACCATAACCCTCTCCGGTGTCTATATAAACCGAAGGGTTTTAGTCTGTAGGACAACAACCACAACATACAATCATACCATAGGCTAGCTTCTAGGGTTTAGCCTCTCCGATCTCGTGGTAGATCTACTCTTGTACTACCCATATCATCGATATTAATCAAGCAGGACGTAGGGTTTTACCTCCATCAAGAGGGCCCGAACCTGGGTAAAACATTGTGTCCCCTACCTCCTATTACCATCCGGCCTAGACGCACAGTTCGGGACCCCCTACCCGAGATCCGCCGGTTTTGACACCGACACAAACATTCCTTTATGCTTTGAAGAATAATTCTACATTATCTCTGATCAACAATATGTCATTCACATATACTTATCAGAAATGTTGTAGTGCTCCCACTCACTTTCTTGTAAATACAGGTTTCACCGCAAGTCTGTATAAAACTATATGCTTTGATCAACTTATCAAAGCGTATATTCCAACTCCGAGATGCTTGCACTAGTCCATAGATGGATCGCTGGAGCTTGCATATTTTTTTAGCACATTTAGGATTGACAAAACCTTCTGGTTACATCATATACAACTCTTCTTAAATAAATCCATTAAGGAATGCAGTTTTGTTTATCCATTTGCCAGATTTCATAAAATGCGGCAATTTCTAACATGATTCGGACAGACTTAAGCATAGAACGAGTGAGAAACTCTCATCATAGTCAACACCTTGAACTTGTCGAAAACTTTTTTGCGACAATTCAAGCTTTGTAGATAGTAACACTACTATCAGCGTCCATCTTCCTCTTGAAGATCCATTTATTCTTAATGACTCACCGATCATCGGGCAAGTCAATCAAAGTCCATACTTTGTTCTCTTTCATGGCCTCAAGCCATTTCGCGGAATTCAGGCTCATCATCGCTTCCTCATAGTTCGTAGGTTCGTCAAGGTCAATTAACATGACCTCCAGAACAGGATTACCATACCACTCTGGTGCGGATCTCACTCTGGTTGACCTACGAGGTTCGGTAGTAACTTGATCTGAATTTTCATGATCATTATCATTAACTTCCTCACTAATTGGTGTAGGTGTCACAGGAACCGGTTTCTGTGATGAACTACTTTCCAATAAGGGAGCAGGTACAGTTACCTCATCAAGTTCTACTTTCCTCCCACTCACTTCTTTCGAGAGAAACTCCTTCTCTAGAAAGATTCCAAATTTAGCAACAAAAGTCTTGCCTTCGGATCTGTGATAGAAGGTGTACCCAACAGTCTCTTTTGGGTATCCTATGAAGACACATTTCTCCAATTTGGGTTCGAGCTTATCAAGATGAAACTTTTTCACATAAGCATCGCAACCCCAAACTTTAAGAAACGACAGCTTAGGTTTCTTGCTAAACCACAGTTCATACGGTGTCGTCTCAACGGATTTAGATGGTGCCCTTTTTAATGTGAATGTAGCTGTCTCTAATGCATAACCCCAAAACGATAGTGGTAAATCGGTAAGAGACATCATAGATTGCACTATATCAAATAAATTACGGTTATGATGTTCGGACACACCATTACACTGTGGTGTTCCAGGTGGCATGAGTTGTGAAACTATTTCGCATTGTTTCAAATGAAGACCAAACTCGTAACTCAAATATTCTCCTCCACGATCAGATCGTAGAAAAATTATTTTCTTGTTACAATGATTTTCCACTTCACTTTGAAATTATATGAACTTTTCAAATGTTTCAGACTTATGTTTCATCAAGTAGATATACACATATCTGCTCAAATCATCTGTGAAGGTCAGAAAACAATGATACCCGTCGTGTGTCTCAACACTCATTGGACCGCATACATCGGTATCTATTATTTCCAATAAGTCAGTGGCTCACTCCATTGTTCCAGAGAACGGAGTCTTAGTCATCTTGCCCATGAGGCATGGTTCGCAAACATCAAAATGATTCATAATCAAGTGATTCCAAAAGCCCATCAGCATAGATTTTCTTCATGTGCTTTACATCAATATGACATAAACGGCAGTGCCACAAATAAGTTGCACTATCATTATTAACTTTGCATCTTTGGCTTCAATATTATGAATATGTGTATCACTATGATCGAGATCCAACGAACCATTTTCATTGGGTGTATGACCATAGAAAGTTTTATTCATGTAAACAGAACAACAATTATTCTCTAACTTAAATGAATAACCATATTGCAATAAACATGATCAAATCATATTCATGCTCAACGCAAACAAGAAATAACATTTATTTAGGTTTAACACTAATCCCGAAAGTATAGGGAGTGTGCGATGATGATCATATCAATCTTGGAACCACTTCCAACACACATCGTCACTTCACCCTTAACTAGTCTCTGTTCATTCTGCAACTCCCGTTTCGAGTTACTACTCTTAGAAACTGAACCAGTATCAAATACCGAGGGGTTGCTATAAACACTAGTAAAGTACACATCAATAACATGTATATCAAATATAGCATTTGTTCACCTTGCCATCCTTCTTATCCGCCAAATACTTGGGGCAGTTCCGCTTCCAGTGACCAGTCCCTTTGCAGTAGAAGCACTTAGTCTCATGCTTAGGTCCAGACTTGGGCTTCTTCACTTGAGCAGCGACTTGCTTGCCGTTCTTCTTGAAGTTCCCTTTCTTTCCCTTTGCCCTTTTCTTGAAACTAGTGGTCTTGTTAATCATCAACACTTGATGCTCTTTCTTGATTTCTACCTTCATCGATTTCATCCTCATGAAAAGCTCGGGAATCGTTTTAGTCATCTCTTGCATACTATAGTTCATCACGAAGTTCTACTAACTTGGTGATAGTGAAATGATGAAGGGCGAGCTTATGGCGCTCCCACCCCCCACCACGGTGATGTCCCCATCTCCGGCGATCTCCCTACTCCTCCACTAAATTGTGGACTCGCTCCGATCATCTACTCCGGTGTCTTCTCTGGATCAGGGAGATACCCATCTCTTATGGGTTCTTCTGGTGGATCTACCCTTGGCTTGGACTTCTCCAAGGGTAGGGTTTTAGTGGATGATATCTTCATATCTACTGGGCACATGGTTCATCCGTCGAGACACAGGAGGTCTTTCATCTTAGTGGTTTCATTCAGCCGTCATGCCTTCCGTCTCTCGGAGGATTCTGTGGCAGCGGCTCTGGAAGCAGCAATTGGAGGTTCGACAATTGATCTTAATGTTCATCACATCAAAGACAAGGTCTATTCTTTCCATGTTTCTTGCAAGCAAGTTGGTTTTATTATTCTGGATCTTCGTTCCTTTGCTTGTGATCTGTTCAAGTGCTATTTTCATTTGTGGGGTAATGGGGGCCCTAATTGTATTAGAGAGCTACGGATATGGAGGAAGGAATGTGATGCTGAACGGATTCTAGTTAGTCCTACTAAGCGTCGATCATCTTTAGGTCTCTTGGCCATGCATAAACCTCTAGTTAAATCAGCTATCAAGTCTGCTGCATCTGCTCAGAAAAAGCTCTCTTTTGCCACGTTTGAGCGATATTCTGCTTGCAAGGGATATAGATATCTGGCTAAACAAGAGTGTATTGACACCATTAGGGATGCGGGGTATGATCTTCCTGTTCATGAGCGTGTAGTCATACATCAATCCCCTCCCGCGGACCTGCTTTGGACGGTGGCTCGTCCACCCATTGTCTTTGGTACAATCACTCCTTTGCCAGAGTTGAGCCGGCCGGCTTCATCTGCGCCGGTGACTGGTCCGATTTCTGAGGAACTTTCCCCCGTGCATGATGGGATCTCGCCCGCACATTTTGCTGAGGCGGGATTGCCACCCATTCAAATCAATTGTCAGGTTTCCAACTCAGTTGCCTTGGAGGCCCGATAAGCCTCGAGCCCATCTTTGACAGTGGCGATCGTCTGCTGCTTCTCATGGGAACAGAGCCGGAGTTATTGGGATAGACTGCCCAGTCCCATCGACGCCACCCCCATTGCATCTTCCCTCTCCTCAATCCAAAGAAAACCCCCGACAAGCTTCTGGCTCTTCCATGGCAAACTATGAGCTCAATCCTCAGCGCTTTGTGCCTCCTGGCCATCACATCATTGACAGTGGCGATCGTCGGCTTCCGCGCACCTTCTTCACGCCTGCTGCTCATCCGCCCCGTCGTCATGAGGACTACATGGTTGCGGAGGTGATGCCGGCACCGGAGGGGCCGCTCGGCCTGGTGCGGGAATAGGTGGTGCAATTTCTGCAAAACAGAGGTATTATGGTCCGATCTACTCAGCCATGGTTCCATGGGGTGGGTTTGTTTCAAGTCAGAGATCCATCGGTTAGATACACCTTGATTCAGCATGCACCTTTTCCGTTGGGCAACGATCATTTTGCTAGATTTGTGAAGCATGATGAGGGAGAAAATTTCAAGGGAGCACATGGCTTTCGCAAGGGATGGTTAATGTTCATTGGGATTCCCTTGGATTACCGCACTACAGAGTACATCTCGCAGGCTGTAGGCACTTTTGGAAAGTTTATTTCTTGGGATAGTGAGGATCCTTACCTCGTCCGGACGTTGGTTGAGGCTAGCTCTCCAGATACGCCGTTGGTCCCAAGGGATGTTGTTTTTGGTGATTATGCAGAATATGGAGGGGCTCAAGTGTCTTGGACTGCTGCATGTTATGTTCTAGGTGCAGACTTTGCAGATCAGATGCCGAACGATGAGGACCCAATGCCTCTGGATGGAAACCATCACCCTTTGCCCGGCAATTTGGTTCAGGATAATTTGATGTTTGTCTTGCCACCATACCCAATGTTGGGATGGAATGATGCACCTATTGTTGTTCCTCCTCCTCCACATGTGAATGACGAAGCGCCTGGTTGGGGCAATGGTGTGTGGGCGAGGAAGCAGCGAATGAGCAAGCCCTCTAGCCTGCTGCTCCCGAACAGGATCAAGTTTCAATTGTGCTTGATCAACCAGAGGGATCAGTATCTGTGGACCAACCAGAGCAAGGCTTTGATGATTTGCCTCTCCCATATCCTCCTCAGCAGCCTCTCCCAGATCTTCAGCAGCCTATCTATGAGGAGAATCAGCTTGCAATTGTGCCTTACCAACCACCTGTGATTCAGCAGCATCAGATCTTTATTGGAATGGCATGCATTGTGGCTGGACCTCCTCTCCCTCCTGAGATGATTTGGAAGAGGTCTTTCCAAAATCTCATGTTCAATTTTTCAGTTAAGGAAGTGCCAAGGTCAATATTCTTCCAACCGATGGGCACAATCATATATTCCAAGAGGTCCTGGTCCATTGCTTTTGATGAATCAAGAAAGATGTCTTGTTTGACGGCCTCTTTGCCCATGGTTACTGCTGTCATAAAGCCTGTTATGGTGAAGCGTCTGGTGGCCAGAGCTTTATTTGAGGAACTGCCGGCTGATACAGTTTCTGTTTCTCAAGAGGTCGCATCTGCTAATTATGTTGTTTCTGTCTCTGCTTAGTCAACACCTCTGGTTTTCTCTGTGGAACAGTCTACTGCGAGAAAGAGGAGAGAGAAGAAGAAGGCTCCTGTTGTTGATACGTCATTAAGACATTGCACTCGGAGCACGGCAAAGCTTGATGGATTCAAAAATGTGGTTTTCGAGCAGCTCTCACTTCAGCCATCAAAGAAGCGCCCCCGCACAAAGCCCATGGAGGACAAGGCCCAGCCCACTTCTACGGCTAACTCTGAAGATGCACAGACTACTGCACCACCACATACTCCAATTCGAGTTCTTCAGGCCGTGGGCGTGGAGCTGGAGATTGATCCTTCTCTTCTATCAGTGGACAAGCTTATGGCTAATCCACAGGAGGATTCTTCTGCATCTTCAACTTAATGTTTATGATATCTTTTATGTCGAGGCCGGGAGTGCCTGTTATGTTTGTTTTCTTTATGGTTGAACTGATACCGATCTGGGATGTGGCACTTTGTGGTTCTGAACTTTGTTATCTTTTGGATGGCATGGCATTGTGTGTCATGCTCTATTTGCTATTCTACGCATCGGTCATTAATGAATCGTGTTACAACGCGTAGTTGGAAAATTTTATGTTGGAATGTTCGTGGTCTGAATTTTGAGGCTAGGCAGTGCTCTGTTAGGGAAAAAGTGACTGATAGTCAGTGTTCGGTGGTTTGTCTACAAGAAACTAAATTATCCTCATGCTCGCGTACAACTATGAAAAGCATATGTCCATATGGTTTTGATCAATTTGTGGAGTCTCCACCTAGGGGAGCCTCTGGGGGTCTTTTAGTTGTCTGGAGATTCGATGTGTTTCATGGCACTCTGGTAGAAGTTAAACCCTACGCCATCGTTATGCAATTTACCTTTGTCCATAATAACGAACAGCGGTTTCTGGTTAATGTGTATGGACCCTGTCAGGGTGAATTGCGTGATGAGTTTGTTTCTTGGATCTATAATTTAGACATTGACCCGGACAAGAAGTGGATGTTGATGGGAGATTTCAACTTTATTCATTCCACTGAAAATAGGAATCTCCCAGGTGGTGGTATCAATGATATGTTTATTTTCAATGAAATTATTGGCCATTTGGGACTGTTGGAACTTCCTTTAAAAGGAAGAAAGTTTACTTGGTATAACATGCAGGACATGCCTCTTTTGGAACAATTGGACTCGGTTTTTACCTCTGCTAGTTGGATTAGCATTTATCCCATGACACAAGTGACACCTTTGGCTAAGACTGCGTCTGATCATGTACCTTGTCTGGTTACCATCAGTACAACAATTCCAAAAGCCCATATCTTCAGGTTTGAAAATTTTTGGGTCCATCAGGCTGGTTTTATGGATTGTGCGCAGGAGGTCTGGACTCGTCCCTCTCGTAAGACTCATATCTCAGCAATTATTGTGGATAAACTAAAGGCTTTGCGTTTTGCTTTGAAGAAATGGCAAAAGGGTTTGTCACATATTAAAAAGTTAATTGAGAAGTGTAACTGGGTAATTCTTTGGTTGGACAATCTTGAGGACATGAGATCTCTTTCAAGACCTGAGTTTAATTTCAGGAAAATCACTAAATTGCATCATGAGCATCTGTTGCACATGCAATATCTTTACTGGAGGAAGAGATGTACCATCAGGTATATCAAAGTGGGAGAGGAAAATTCAAGTTCTTTCAGGCCATGGCAACTGAAAGATATAGAAAGAATTCCATCACTAGCCTTTCACTGTTTGATGGCACAGTCACATCAAACCATGAGGAAATGGCCAAAGAGTTCTTGCTATCTTTCAAAAGCAGAATGGGGACGGTACGGCCAATATCTTTGGATGAAAACATATTGTCTTTAATACCTAGGGTTCAGGGCTTGGAGGTGCTCACAAAACCGTTTGATCTAAAAGAAATTGAATAGGTTCTTAAAGACTTGCCTATTGATAAAGCCCCTGGGCCTGATGGTTTTAATGGCCTTTTTAAAAAAAAGTGTTGGCGCATAATCTCTGCTGATTTTATTCAATTGGTTCATGAGTTCCATGTTGGAACAGTTCAGTTAGAAAATCTCAATGATGCATATATTACTTTGATCCCAAAGAAGCAAACACCTGAGAGTGTGGGAGACTTTAGGCCTATTTCACTCACCAGTGTTGGCCTAAAATTTCTTACAAAGCTTGCTGCAAACAGATTTCAACAGGAGATCACCAAATGTGTGCATAAAAATCAATATGGCTTCATAAAATCAAGAACAATCCAGGATTGTCTTGCTTGGACCTTTGAATATATCCATCACTGGAATCAGTCTAAAAGGCCCATCCTTTTGCTAAAGTTAGACTTTGAAAAGGCTTTTGATTCTATCCAGCATGAGGCTATCATAAGGATTCTTGTTGCAAAAGGTTTTGATGACAGATGGATTATTTGGATTAAGCAGTTGTTGTCATCAGGCACTTCTTCTGTCCTACTGAATGGAGTTCCCGGTAAACATTTTAAATGCAGATGTGGAGTTAACCAAGGGGACCCAATCTCTCCCTTGCCTTTTGTGATAGCGGCTGATCTCTTGCAGACATTGATCAATGATCTTCTTCACCAAGGATTAATAAGCAGGCCTCTGCCAAGCCATGATCCTGATTTTCCTGTAGTCCAATATGCCGACGACACACTGCTTTTCTTAAATGCTGAAATAGGTCAATTGGGGGCACTGAAATCAGTATTACATTCTTTCTCAGAGGCAACTGGACTTCAGATTAACTTTCATAAGTCCTACATGTACCCTATTAATGTGATTGACCAGGATGCTATTGATCTGGCTGCCTATTTTGGATGTAAGTTAGGCAAAATGCCTTTCACATACCTGGGTCTGCCAGTGGGGACTACCAGGCCAAAAATTGTGGATCTTCTTCCCCTTGTGGACTGTATGGAGAGAAGATTGACAGCAAGCTCTTGGTTTTTGCCTCAAGGGAGTAGATTGCAATTAGTAAACTCTGTCATTTCCTCTTTACCTATCTTCTTCCTCTGCAGCTTGTCAATTCCTCAGGGTATTTTGAAGCAGTTGGAAAGGATTCAGAGGCAGTGTTTGTGGAGGAAATATGGGCAGGAAAGGGGCCATTCGCTGGCTGCTTGGCCACTTGTCTGCAGGCCTAAGTCGAAGGGTGGGCTTGGAATCTTAAACCTTGGTTTGCAAAATGATGCTCTCCTTATGAAACATCTGAACAAATTTTATAATAAGATGGATGTGCCTTGGGTTCAGTTAGTCTGGGATTCTTACTATTATCAAAGGATTCCACATGATACCATTCTTTGTGGCTCTTTTTGGTGAAAGGATGTCTACAAATTGATGGAGAATTTCAGAGCAGTTACTTCGGTTGAGGTGCATAGTGGAGATAATGTGTTGTTCTGGTCTGATTATTGGCAACTTGGAAACAGTGATGTCCCTCTGGAAGATCGATTTCCCAGACTCTATTCATTTTGTCTCCACAAAAACCTCTCAGTCCGGGAAGTCTTTCAGGCTAGCAGTTTCCAAGAACTTTTTTACTTGCCTCTTTCCGAACAAGCCTTTCAGGAACTACAGCAGCTTTCGTCCTTAATGGGGTCCTTCCATTTGGACAGTACCTCTCATGACTCTTTGGGGTGGAGGCATGGAAATAAGTCTGAATATACTGCAAAAAAAATTTATGACTTTGTCTATGAGCCAACGGTAGCTAACCCCATCCTGGGGTGGATATGGAAAAGTTGTTGTGCAATGTTGATTAAGATGTTTGCTTGGCTTGTAATAATGGACAGGGTTAACACTAAAGACATGATCCAGAGGAGGCATTGGAGGATTAATGAGGAACCAGAATGTGTTCTTTGTCCTACTGGGATTTTGGAGGATAGAAACCACCTCTTTTTCCAGTGCAATTTCAGTGCACGCGTGTGGAATTACCTGCAAATTATATGGAAAGACAGTGATGACATGGTGGAGATTGCTTGCCATGCTAGAAAGGACTTCAACAAACCTTTCTTTGGGGAGGTGGTTTTCACTGCATGGTGGAATATTTGGAAGGTTAGGAATGACAGAGCTTTCAGGAACATCAAGCCATCTTTCAGGATGTGGAAAAATGGCTTCATTCATGACCTCACTCTACTTTCTCACAGAATCAAACGAAAGTATAGAGAATCCTTACTTAAGTGGATTGATTTTCTTCCTCCTTGAGGAGAGTTGCTTCTATGTAATTTTGTAATTATTAGATTTAGTGCACCCCTCCTTTGTATAGCCTTGTTTTGTTTCTTCTTTTCTTTGTTCTTGTTTCTTTTCCTCTCCTTGAGGAAACACTGTATGGTTTCTTCTTTATTTTAATAAAATGTTGTCGGGTGTAAGCCCTCCAGTCTTCATGGTCCAAAAAAACTTGGTGATGGTGACTAGAGAATTATGTCAATCACTATTTTATCTGGAAGATTAACTCCCACTTGATTCAAACGATTGTAGTACCCAGACAATCTGAGCACATGCTCACTGCTTGAGCTATTCTCCTCCATCTTTTAGCTATAGAACTTGTTGGAGACTTCATATCTCTCAACTCGGGTATTTGCTTGAAATATTAACTTCAACTCCTGGAACATCTCATATGAGCCATGACGTTCAAAACGTCTTTGAAGTCCCGATTCTAAGATGTTAAGCATGGTGCACTAAACTATCAAGTAGTCATAATATTGAGCTAGCCAAACGTTCATAACGTCTACATCTGCTCCTGCAATAGGTCTGTCACCTAGCGGTGCATCAATGACATAATTCTTTTGTGCAGCAATGAGGATAATCCTCAGATCACGGATCCAATCCGCATCATTGCTACTAACATCTTTCAACTTAGTTTTTCTCTAGGAACATATCAAAAATAAAACAGAGGAGCTAAACGCGAGCTATTGATCTACAACATAGATATGCTAATACTACCAGGACTAAGTTCATGATAAATTAAAGTTCAATTGATCATATTACTTAAGAACTCCCACTTAGATAGACATCCCTCTAATCATCTAAGTGATCAAGTGATCCATATCAACTAAACCATGTCCGATCATCACATGAGATGGAGTAGTTTTCAATGGTAAACATCACTATGTTGATCATATCTACTATATGATTCACGCTCGACCTTTCGGTCTCAGTGTTCCAAGGCCATATCTGCATATGCTCGGCTCGTCAAGTTTAACCTGAGTATTCTGCATCTGCAACTGTTTTGCACACGTTGTATTTGAACGTAGAGCCTATCACACCCGATTATCACGTGGTATCTCAGCATGAAGAACTTTCGCAATGGTGCATACTCAGGAAGAACACTTTTATCTTGAAATTTAGTGAGAGATCATCTTATAATGCTACCGTCAAACAAATCAAGATAAGATGCATAAAAGATAAACATCACATGCAATCAATATAAGTGATATGATATGGCCATAATCATCTTGTGCTTGTGATCTTCATCTCCAAAGCACCGTCATGATCACCATCGTCACCGGCGGGACACCTTGATCTCCATCGTAGCATCATTGTCGTCTCGCTAACTTATGCTTCTACAACTATCGCTACCGCTTAGTGATAAAGTAAAGCATTACAGGGCGATTGTATTGCATACAATAAAGTGACAACCATATGGCTCCTGCCAGTTGCTGATAACTCGGTTACAAAACATGATCATCTCATACAATAAAATATAGCATCATGTCTTGACCATATCACATGACAACGTGCCCTGCAAAAACAAGTTAGACGTCCTCTACTTTGTTGTTGCAAGTATTACGCGGCTGCTACAGGCTGAGCAAGAACCGTTCTTACCTACGCATCAAAACCACAACGATTGTTCGTCAAGTTAGTGTTGTTTTAACCTTCTAAAGGACCGGGCGTACCCACACTCGGTTCAACTAAAGTTGGAGAAACTGACACCCGCCAGCCACCTATGTGCAAAGCACATCGGTAGAACCAGTCTCGCGTAAGCGTGCGCATAATGTCGGTCTGGGCCGCTTCATCCAACAATTCTGCCGAACCAAAGTATGACATGCTGGTAAGCAGTATGACTTGTATCACCCACAACTCACTTGTGTTCTACTCGTGCATATAACATCTACGCATAAAACCTGGCTCGGATGCCACTGTTGGGGAACATAGTAATTTCAAAAAAATTCCTACGCACATACAGGATCATGGTGATGCATAGCAACGAGAGGGGAGAGTGTTGTCTACGTACCCTCGTAGACCGTAAGAGGAAGCGTTTATCAACGTGGTTGATGTAGTCTTACACCTTCATGATCCGTCCCGATCAAGTACTGAACGTACGGCACCTCCGCGTTCAGCACACGTTCAGCTCAATGACGTCCTCGCCTTCTTGATCCAGCAAGAGGGGCGAAGTAGTAGATGAGTTCCGGCAGCACGACGGCATGGTGACGGTGTTGGTGAATAACAATCTCTGCAGGGCTTCGCCTAAGCACTACGAAAACTATGACGGAGGATAAACTAGAGGGGACGGGGTAGCCGGCGCACGGCTTGGTGTTTCTTGATGTGCCTTTGGTGCTAGCCCTGCCCCTCTATTTATATGTTGAGCCCTGGGGTCGAAACTTGGAGCAAAAGCCTCCTCAAAGTCAGTTTTTCCCAAAAGGCAAGAGTCCCACTCGGACTCCAGGACCAAACGCCACAATCCTTGGCATCTGGCCCAGGGCCATACACCATGGTTGGCCCCCTGGCCTCCGCAAAACTCCTTTTGCACCAACTTATAGCCCCATGGGCCTGACCCCTTGGCCTAACCATATCATACAATATATGAATCCTTACCTCCGGACCATTCCGGAGCTCCTCGTCATGTCCGTGATCTCATTCGAGACTCCGAACAACATTCGGTTACCAACATACATAACTCATAAATATTATATCGTTAACGAACGTTAAGCGTGCGGACCCTACGGGTTCGAGAACTATGTAGACATGACCGAGACACTTCTCTGGTCAATAACCAATAGCGGAACCTGGATGCCCATATTGGTTCCTACATATTCTACGAAGATCTTTATCGGTCGAACCGCATAACAACATACGTTGTTCCCTTTGTCATCGTATGTTACTTGCCCGAGATTCAATCGTCGGTATCTCAATACCTAGTTCAATCTCGTTACCGGCAAGTCTCTTTACTCGTTCCGTAATACATCATCCTGCAACTAAATCATTAGTTACAATGCTTGCAAGGCTTATAGTGATGTGCATTACCGAGTGGGCCTAGAGATACCTCTCCGACAATCGGAGTGACAAATCCTAATCTCGAAATACGCCAACTCAACAAGTACCTTTGGAGATACCTGTAGAGCACCTTTATAATCACCCAGTTACGTTGTGACGTTTGGTAGCACACAAAGTGTTCCTCCGGTAAACGGGAGTTGCATAATCTCATAGTCATAGGAACATGTATAAGTCATGAAGAAAGCAATAGCAACATACTAAACAATCAATGCTAAGCTAATGGAATGGGTCAAGTCAATCATATCATTCTCCTAATGATGTGATCCCGTTAATCAAATGACAACTCATGTTTATGGTTAGGAAACTTAACCATCTTTGATTAACGAGCTAGTCAAGTAGAGGCGTACTAATGACACTATGTTTGTCTATGTATTCACACATGTATTATGTTTCCGGTTAATACAATTCTAGCATGAATAACAAACATTTATCATGAAATAAGGAAATAATAATAACTTTATTATTGCCTCTACGGCATATTTCCTTCATTCATGACCTCCACGACTGCTCACCGCCATGGATGCAGCATCTGAGTAAGTGGTTCTAGCAAACCCAATTGTTGGTTCCAACAAAAACTTCTGCTAGTTCCAGCACCTCTGCGCGATTGCTCGCAACCGTAGATGCACCATCCGAGTCACTTATTCCAGCAAATCCAGCTACCGCTCCAAGAAAAAATGGACAGTTCCAGCACCTCCCCATGACTGCTCGCCACCATGGATGTAGCATCCCAAAACACTTGTTTCAGCGAACCAGCTCACTGGTTCCAGCAAAACCTTCGTCGATTCCAGCAATCCAGCTTGCCCGTTCCAGCACCTCTCGTGCCTATTTTCCATGGTGCCACTTGCAACTCACGGTGTCATCGATCACAGCTCGGTTATCATGGGTGATGGCGGATGATGTCATGGAGTCAGAGGAAGGGAGAGTGGTTTGTTCACGGTCAGGAGGAAGCGACAACCAACTTGCCGACGTGGGGCTAGGGGAAGGGAGAGACCATGGAGGGCGGGGTCGGAGATGAAGAGACGGCAACATGACATGAAGGTGGAGGCGACAACACTCAGACAAACAAGGAAAAGGAGATGGAAGAAGGAAGAAAAATTCATCATCGTGGGGATAAGAATGAGTGGCTCGCACCCTTAGTATAGGGGGTTAGGTTGGTAAAAAAGAAAGGGATCATCGGTGGTGTGTGGGCCAACATGGAGCGAGAGTGGCACTATCGGGTGCGAGCTTCAGCCGGTCAGCTGGTTTGCATAGTTTTTCATTCAACTACTGGTTGGTTTCAATAACATTTTTTTGAGTTGTCAATAACATATTATTGTGTTTGGCAGTATGATGTGTATTAGTTGATTGTTAAAAAGATGTGAGATAGCTAAGACATGCATCGTTCTTGATAATTTTAGCTCCGTGAGTAGCATCCTAATTTTTTAAAAGCTTGTGGCAACGCACGAGCATTTTACTAGTTAAATGTATAATGCGTGGATGCAACATTTTGGCTATGCCTCTGGTACCAACTGCGCCACAGGTCAAAGACAACATTTGACGTGCATCACGCTATTAGCTACATCGATATAGGCCGTCCACGCCCGACGAATCAACCATTCATTGGAAAAGATTTTGCCTATTTCCATTCTGTTATGTTAGTTATATTCAATAATTCTTTTTTAAAATTATAGTAGTTAGTTATCATATTATTAATATAAAAATTCATGTTCCATACAACTAAATTCCATACAACTAAATCTCATTTTTTTGGCAGGAATACAATCAAATACCATTGAAATTTTTCCCGCAAAAACAACTACCATTGAAATATATTGCAACCAATCTCGTAACAACACGCAGGATGTCATCTCTAACAGAATGGGTTATCAACACATCCTTGACAGGAAATAGGTATTTGTTTTTTTTGTTTTTATTTTGCTTTTGGGCATGATCAGCATGAGCCTGCTAAGTGCAGTTCTCAATTTTTAAACTGAGTTCTCTTTCTTTCTTTTTTTGCTAGCAAGAGGCGCGTTCGGCATCGAACCAAACCAATGGCATTGCCCACGTGATTTCAAGAAGTACTAGTCTATTGGATAATTTTGTGCTCTTGTCCTGTCTGCACCGCCCGCAATCCCCAGATCCGTTAGGAATAAATTGATTTAATTTTGTATTTATTCCTGTTGATACTGTCGAGAAGTATTTATTTTAATTATTATTAGTGTCTTTTTCAATTTGGTCTATCTGAATTTGCTGCCCAAGATTTTTTTGAATGGTAGAAAATATTTTTAATAAAATTACAAGGATACTTTTTGGCATTGTACAAACACTTTTTCAAATGTCGCAACTATATTATTTGAACAATGCAAACTACTTTTTCAAATGTCACAAATACTTTTTTGAAATGTATGAAATACTTTTTTGTAAAATTACACGATCATTCTTTTTTACATTTTATTAACCTTTTTCTAAATGTCACAATTTTTTTTGAAAGGCATGCACATTTTCTATATGTCACTAATATATTTATTGAATGGTACAAACATATTTTTAAAAATTGCTCAAACAATTTTCTACAATGATAGGCATTTTTAAGTGTGTGATGGGCACTTCTAAAGTTCAAGTAAATTAGTCTAAAAAATATATGTATTTGGAGCATTTCAAATATAAACAAAATTAAAAATAAATAAAAACAGAACGGATGAAAGAACAGCAAAGCATAGAACTCATCGGGCCCATGGTTGTGTGGGATTTTCTTTTCTTCACCTAGGCATCCATGACAGGGAATAGGCATTCCGTCTTTTTTGTGTTAAATTTGGGGCTGATCGGCATGAACCCACTAAATGCAATTCTCATTTTATTTTGCTAGGAGAGTGGGCATACCGGCATAGAACCACTTACTTGGGTTATTTGCCTACAAATAACTTACTTGGGTTGTCCCCGTTCCTCCTACGCATTTGCCACCTGATGTTGAGAAGTACCAGCTCAGACCAGAGCTGTGTCCTCCATGACTCTAGGGCAAATCCTAAACGGCCATTAAGGGGCGCGAAAGCTATGTCTCGCATCAAGCGACACATAAGCTGCTCTTGTTGAAAAAAAATCACCACTCGCGCAAGCAACTGGGCCGGCCCATGCCCACACTTTTCTTAAAACAAAAGAAGAAAAAGATGCACTGATCCCCATACCTCAAGAAAGATGCATGACGCTGCAAGCCACTGCGGCCACCGTCCGTGGTTAATACTACGGGGCGTCCTTCTTAAGGTAACTAGAGCCGGTTCTCTCAGTTTTTCCTCTTCTTTTCCTGTTTCATTTCTTTTTTCTTCTCTGTTTTTTATTCATTTTCATTTTTATATTTATGATAAAAAAATTCATCATTATTTTAATACATGGTGGACATTTCCAAAATGCTTGTTTAACATTTTTTAAATACTTGTTCAACATTATTTTTAAAATTCTTGATTAATATTTTTTTACATTATCAAAACAACTCATCAATTTGTTAAACATAATTATAAACAATTTTCCTATACATGTTCAACATTTTCCAACTGCTTGATTAATATTTTTCAAATTCTTGTTCAACAATTTCTGAATGCTTAATAACTCTTTTTAAACTCTTGTTGAACATTTTTCAAATACTTGTTCAACATTTCCCGAATCCTTCATTAAAATTTTGCAAATACTTATTCAACATTTTTTGAATGCTTGATTTACATATTTGAAATACTTCTTTAACAATTTTCAAATACTTTATTCAACAATAATCGAATGTCTGATTAAAAAAATTTAGATACTTGTTCAACATTTTTCGAATACTTGTCCAACATGTTCCAAATGTTTTTATAGAGTGTTTTTCTAATAAAGTATATGAAAATAAAGTATACAGAAGTAAAAAAATAAAGTAAAAAGTAAAAAATAAAATAAAAACAAGCCGTGACCTCGCCCGCGCGTTGGGCGGCCATATTGCTCGCCGCATTCAGCGAGTCGGAAGTTACACTCGCTAAAGGCGAGGTGTAGGGGCGCCCCTTAAGGCAGTGGATCCTATTTGGCGGCTCAGTGCAAGCCCCCGCTTTGCAAAAAGGTGCTTGAAGTTCCTTCGAGCTAGGTAGGACCACTTGCTTTTTTTTTCCTTTCTCTGTTAAGAATAGAAAAAAGGCGTGCACGGGTAAGTTATTGAACCTGATCTTTCCTCGTGGCGAGCTGCCATAATCACGTCGGACAACACATGTCGTGTGTTCACTTACTCCCCTTTCCCCTTTTTGTTCCTTTTCTCTTTCTTGTTTGTATTTTTGATTTTTTTTCTTGCTTTTCTGTTTCTTTTCTTTATCTTATTATAAAACATACAAACTTTTTAAATTCAACAAACTTTTTCTTCACATGGACTAACTATTTTTCGAATTTGATGATATATTTTTCAAATTCGACCAACATTTTTTCCGAATCAATGAACTTTTTTCATAATCAGAAACTTCTTTATAAAAGTCCGTGATTTTTTTAAACATTTGGTTATTTCTTTAAAATTCTATGAAAATTTTAAAATTCGTTGAACGTTATTTTTTAAATCAATTTTTTAGAAAAATTCTATGAATTATGTGTTAAAATCTTTGAACTTTTTTTCAAATTCAACAAACTCTTTTTCAAATTCGATGATTTTTTTAAAACCGACAAACTTTTTTAGTTCAAATAAACTTTTGTTTCTAATTGATGAACTCCTTTTCAAAACTGATGAACTTCTTTAATTTTGATGAAGTTTTTTACAGAAACAATGAAGTTATTTTCAACTCATGAACTTTTTTTGAAAACGGATGCAGTTTTTATAAATTTGATGATCCTTTCTACAAAATTGATGGCTGTTTCTTCAAAATATATGATTTTTTCTCAACTTTGTGAAGGTTTTTTAGAAATCGATGAACTGTTTTTTCAAATTTGTGAACTGGTTTACAAATTGATGAACTCTTTTCAATTTTGCGAACTTTGTTTGCAATTTTGTCAACCTTTTTTTAAATCAATGGACTTTTTAAAATTTTAGGAACATATTTTTTAGATTTCGATGAACGCTTTTACAATTCAAGAACCTCTATTTGGATTTTGTATTTTTTAACAATTGTTAATATTTTTGAATTCAAAACCTTTTTCGATTTTCTGTGATTTTTTGCGTCTTTTTCGGAGGTCAACGTTTGATTGGTCAACTGTTGAACAAAGTGTACATTTTTGTTTTGATTGAAGTGGAGAAGGAGCATGCTTTTTTTTTTGGAGAAGGAGAACGAGCGTACGTACGTGTGAGCTGGCAAGCGATAGGCTTTTTGCCTTGTATGGGTCGGCCCACCAGGAGCCATGTGGGCCCCAGAAACTACAACCGGCGCCGGTTAGGAGTTGCCTTAAGGCGCCCGTTTCTTCAGTTTACTCAAACGGGCACACACACCCCGCGTCGCGCTTAGGCGGCCTATTTGCACAAAATGAGGTAACATACTAGCCACCTTTCGTGCTATGACAATGTTACTTTCTTTTTCTTCCTTAAATATGACAGTACAAAAAGTAGGGATTTCTTATTTGTTTTTTCTTCCATTTCTGTTTCTGTTTCTTTTCTTTTTCCCTTTTTATTTTCTTTACTTTTTTGATTTTAAAATGCACGATAATTTTCAAATTTGATGAATTTTTTAAATCAATGATGATTTTTTTAATTCTTTGATTTTATTCTCAAATCACTGAGCTTTCTAAAAATTCAATGAACTTCTTTCAAATTCTATGATTATTTTTTCAAATTTGATGAAACTTTTTCAAACTTGATGAACTTGTTTTTAAAATTCTATGAACATTTTTTCAAATGCGTTGAACTTTTGTCGTATTTAATGAAATTTTTCAAATTCGATGATTTGTTTTTTCAAAACCGATGAACTTTTTTCTAATTTGTGAGCTGTTTTACAAATTGTTGAACTTTTTTTAAAATCAATGATTTTTTGTCAAATTAATGAACTTTTGAGAAAATTGTGAACTGTTTTTCAAACTCCAACATTTTTAAAATGCATGTATTTTTTTAAAAAAAAACTTGCTATTTTTTCTTTTTTATAAGATAATAGTTTACCGGTCAACTTGTCAACCGCGACCTGTTAACGTGATCGAGCGAACCAGAAAACCAGTCCAGCGCTTGTCTTCCTATTGGGCGTGCCCATAAGCCAGGGTGCATGGGCGTCAAGAAGGTTTTTTTTTTTTGAGGGGAAGCGTTAAGAAGGTTAGATGGTGCTTAATGCACCCTATAGGAGCTCCCGGCCTCCAGTTTCCTATCTGCATTGCCTAAAAAAAGTCCAGTCTGCACCACCCACAATCCCCAACACTGTTATAGATTGGTTTTGTTTATTTGTTACTGTCGTAAAATTAATATTCAGTTGGTTTATTCATATATGAGCAACCAATAAATGTTAATTCAATTGGTTTGCTAAGTTCTTTTCGACATTGATTGATATAATTCCCATGGTTATTATGAGAATCTCAAATATTTATTCATATATGGGCAAACAAGAAATGTTAATTCAATTGGTTTGCCCAGATGTTTTCGGCATTGATTGATATAATTCCCGTGGTTATTATTAGAATCCAAATATTTATTCATATATGAGTAACCAATAAATGTAAATTCAATTGGTTTGCCAAGATCTTTTTGGCATTGAATTATATATTTCCTGTGGTAATTATTCTGATGACAATGTCTTCTATATATACCATCCACACATACAATTTGATAGGGTATTCCTAGGTCAACATAGATACCCGACACATCTCATAAACCCAAGAAAATCGTGGTAGCAAAACTATGAGGCTGTCACAAGCTCTCTCGCACCTTGTCCTCCTCCTGGTCTTCACCTTATCCGGCGCTTCCGTTTTAGAAGAAACATGCAGGTTCTACCGCAATGGTATTGCTGCATCAAATTCTTCCAGGCCAGCAAGGACAGCGCCACCGCAGACAAGCACGGCCTCATCTTCATCGTCATGGGGATCTCCCGTGCGACCGCCGTGAACACCCGCAAGCGCATCGCCGCCCCCAAGGCGGGGAGCAAGGATAAGAAGATCCAAACCTCCCTTGCCACGTGCGACCAGAAGTACTCAAGCGCCGTGGGCCGGATTGACGAGGCTGCCAGGGACATTCCGTCTGACAAGTTGCAGGACGCGTTGACGAGCCTCGACAAAAACCTAGACATCTCCTACAACTGCGAGGAACAGTTCCGCAAGACCGGTGTGAATTCTCCGTTGGCCGATGAGGACAACGTGTTCTTTAACGAGTGTGTATTCATTAAGGACATCTCCAACAGTTTGTATGTTAGCTTGTTGGTAAAATGTGTCATGTCATTAACCAATACCTTAGCATACAACAACTTTAATGGATTGTATCTAGTTTGCCTAATAGGATGTGAGATAATAAATAAGATGCTCTTTCATTCTACATTGGAGCTTGTGCAAGGGGTGTTGGTTCATGTACATACAACCTTCCTCTCTTTTCTCGTTTATTGTATGACACATCATCAAAAATCCTATGTGCAAAGTCTATTAACAACTATTTTACAATCATTGAAGATGCCCTAAGGCTGTAACGTGGTATTAGCTAGCCGTCAAGGATATGAACTGGGGTAACTGGTGCAGAAGTCTGGGGTCATTTGGATGAGCAAATCTCTCGAATTTCTAAGCCACAATGTGATCACTGCACTATGCAAGATGTATTGGCGCAGATTTTATTTTCCCGTGGATTTGTTTTAATTTTGTGCTGATTTGAAATAGCAATGGTGTCTTCTTCTCTCAATCCAGCAATAATAGTTAAGTGAGTGCCGCAGAAGTTTGCGTCGTACTAGAGAGTTTGCTTTCATCGTAACTTGTTTTAATCTCACACAAAAGAAATTGATAAAATCATTATTGTGCTGAGAATTTTTGCGTTAAAAACAAAATAAAATAGACAATCACACATAGATAATCTTTTTTTATTGATTATATGTAGAATTACAAAGTACAATCTCCACATGATTATGTATTCTATTCACTGCAAAAAAATGATTATGGTATTCTACGCCTTGGTAGATTAATGCACAAATGCCAATTTTATAGAGAAAAACATAGCTAAACCTGAAAAAAGGAAGCATTTTTCACGTACCAACTTTTACTTACCTGGTCGGCATGAAACACTTGTACGCACAAAAGAATTCTTGACATGCACATACATAGGGAGCAACAAGGGGGAAAAGGCATCCTCCGTATTTTTTTAACATCAAAATACTCTTTATTGGGAGTTTATCACCATAGCTATGGAGAGGGTGCACTCCTGCACTAACACGTGTCAGCGTGCGTTTCAGCGGGAGCTAGCGCCCGGGGATTGAGGTCGGACTAGATATTTGACTCAACATGAATCAAGCATGGAGCGATCATTCTCTTTCTCCAGCTAGTGTCGAGTATCCTCTTGCCATTTTCATGATTATTATTATTTTGAAAACTTTTGATCTATTTATCTTTAATTATGATAGTACAACGAACACCAGAATAATAAAAATTACATCTAGATTCGTAGTCCACCTAGCGACGACTATTATCACTGAAGTGAGCCGAAGGCAGGCCGCCGTCATCGCTCCTCTCTTGCTGGGGCCGGGTAAAACTTATTATAGTAGACAGTTGAAAAGTCGTCGTGCTAAGGCCCCATCGGATCAGCACAGCAGATTAGCAACCGTCGCCGATGAAGAGCAGCGCAGACGAACTACGATCTGATCCGAGCAAATTCACTAAGGACGGATCCACCGGAGACACACCTCCACACACCCACCTACAATGCTAGACACACCATCGGGACAGGGGCTAGGCGAAAACTTTATTCCATCTTCAGGGAGCCGCCACCGTCCCGTCTTCCTCAACAGGACACAAACCCTAACAGAATTCATTGGAACATCTAAAAACAGAGTCCTCTGGCCAGCAAGGCCCGAGATCCACCGCACCACCATAGCCCTAAGGCCAGCGGAGACGAGGCGGACCGGTGACGGCGCCGGTAGGAGGCAGGGGAACCCTAGACCTTAGAGGAATGATTTCCTCCTTTAATATATATATGTTGTTTTCTCATGTTGACTTCTTTTGGATGCAGCATATGGCCATGCGTCTGCATGCTACTGCTACCAAGTGCGCCACAGGTCGAAGCAAGCATTTGACGTTAATCACGGTATCAGCTACATGTGGTAAGTAATTTAAATAATTAAAAGAAAAGCTACATCAACATTGATCGTCCACATGATTTTTATTTTTATTTTTATTTTGGGCATGATCGGCATGAGCCCATTAAGTGCACTTCTCATTTTGTTTAACCGAGTTCTTTTCTCTCTCTCTCTCTGGCACGTGGGGCATAGAACCGACCCAATGACATTGTCCACGCGATTTCAAGAAGTACCAGCCCAGTGGATAATTTTGTGCTCGAGTCCCGTGCACCGCAAGCAATCACCAGATCCATTAGGAATAAATTGATTTAATTTGTTTATTTATTACTGTCAAAAAGTCAATATTCATTTAATTATCATTAGTATTATAGGGCTTATTTTAAAATTTTAGTTTTTCCATTTTATAAGGCTCAATTTGATTGTTTCCCATCACATGTTCAACTTCAAGGTGCATTAAATCATTGCATGCAAGTATTAAGAAAAAACTGACCAATGTGTAATTAATGCATTCGTAAATATAATTTTTTAAGGAAAACAAGAGCATTAATTGGGTGTTTTTGCAAACTACAAAAAATATTCTATCACTCATCATTTATCTTGGTTGGTGAGATTTTTGAATTGAGACTTATAAACTGGAAAGGAGGGAGTACATTTTTTATCGGTTTGACAGAATTTGCTGCCCAAAATTGATATTGATACACTCATCAAGTATATTTCTGTATTTATTTACACTGACAGATATATGAGCACCATCTGCATATGATTTGTTATCAGCATCATAAACATCAGATATATTACTCATCAAGTCTAGGCAATCGTGCGTCCTTACACCATGGGGGCTTGCCAGGCTCTCCCCTGCCTCGTCCTCCTCTCCCTCCTCGTCTCGTCAAGCTCTTCCACCCTAGACGACGCGTGCAAGTCCTTGGGCGCAAGCAACGAAGACATCAGCTACGACTACTGCATCAGGTTCTTCCGGGTCTTCAGTACCAGCGCCACCGCGGACAAGCGCGGCCTCGTCGTCATCGCCGCGAAGATCGTCCGAGCAGAGGCGGCGAACACCCGCAACCGCATCAACGCTCTCAAGGCCTCGGAGACGGACAGGAAGATCGCCAGGCGCCTCTCCCACTGTCACGCGCTGTACACGAGCGCACTGCACCTGCTCAACGCGGCGGCGAAGGCCATCAAGTCGGGTCATTTGCAGGACAGGGAGGCGAACCTCAACGCCGCGTTGGAGAACCCCGACGCGTGCGAGGAAGGGTTCCGGGAGCTGGGCGTCAGGTCGCCGCTGGCCGACGAGGACTACGAGTTCACGAAGGGGTGCTCCATCGCGCTCGCTATAGCGAGCACGTTGTAGCTAGCTAGCTAGCCGCCCAGGATGTGAATCAGGCTAATAGTTCTAGCAGCGAACCCACAATCATTTGGATAGAGCAATAAACTCTTGGAACCCACGGTTTCAGATCAATGAACTTTGCAACTACCTTTGGCTGTTTTGTAAGAAGAATTGATTCTGTGGTGAGCGGAAATAGCAATCAGACATTAAGCCCATGTAACACAATTTACATATGATCGTGGCAATTGACTAAATGGATGTCAAGCATTCATGTTCGTGATTACTTTGGACATCCGCACGCCGACTAATTTTGTACGCAAAAGATGTTTACAAGATAATTAAGTACATGCAAACCAACCTGTGATGGGCTGTCCTGATACATGTCCAGAGTGCATGGTTAATTAATGCAAAAAAATGCAACTTATGATTAACATACATAACCTTTTGATGTGGCATTGTTGCATGCTTAAAATTAGGTAGCGAATAGCAACCACTCGAGATGATACCATGCGCGTTGATGTGGCAATTGGACACCGTTATATTAATGAGATTTGCTAGTGGACTAATAATACGAGAATTAAAAGTAAATAAATATAATCTTTTGTAGTTGATTATTGTATATTTGTAGAATATCTATTCAGTATTTTCTCATGTACAATGACATGTTGAATTGGTATAGTTGCATATTGACAAAACTAGTAGTAGTGAGGATCAAGTATTCAAGTATATAGAATTTAGGAACAAATCATATGTATGCCTCTTCGAAAGTGTTTTTCTATGGCCGAGCTCATGTGAGCTCGGGTAACAATAAAATAAAAAGTAAAAAAAATCATTTTTTGTGTGTGCAACACTGACAAATGTTTTCATAGCTTGCAAAATTTTATCATGAAATGACATTCGTGGAAAATGTGGCAAAGGAAACAGAATCAATGCTCCAAAATGCATTTGAAAATAACATTTTGGAGCATTAAATTTTTTCATGATTTTGACAAATTTTGCAAGCAAACAAATATTTGGTCAACGTTTCACACAAAAGAATTAGAATTTCTTTTTAAAAATCCCTATGTTTTTATATTTTTACTGTTCACCCGAGTTCGCGTAAGCTTGGGATTAGAACAGCCGCATCATTATGGCTCTCAACTTTCTCTAGGGAGAATCGTTGGGCATATAACAATGTCTATCATTTACTCGTGAGCTCGGGATTAGAACAGCCGCATCATTATGGCTCTCAACTTTTTCTAGAGAGAGTCGTTGGGCATATAACCATGTCTATCATTTACTTGGCCCATCTCCTAAGCATTGATAAGCTCGAGAAGTACTATCTGACTGGGGAATAATGTGCTCCCGGCCGAGCTGCACCGACACAACACCCGGGAACTCCTCTATGCCTCCGCTTGCAAGTGACGGAGCCAGGATTTAACCAAACCCTGTGCCAATTTGTTTTTACAACAATAGAAAACTTTGTCATTTATAACAAAAAATTCCAGCATCCTCAAATTATGTAACTGCCAAAAAAGACTTGCATGAAAAAAAATTACTTCATAACAACTGCGACAATGCATACAAGAAAACATTGTGCAATGGATGGTGGAGCGAGGCACCCTGGGCAGAGGTAGGCCGGCGACAGGAAGTCTTGAGCAGTTGAGGGTGGGTGCTAGTATGGCGCCGCTACAAGCGGCGGTGGCAATCACATCATGATGGTCATGGCCCATTAGATGTTGGACTCTTCATTTCGTTGGGACTCGAGAAGACAGGGTCCTCGCTTGTTGGGGCAAAAACTCATCGAAATACACCTGGCAACCCCGACTAGGCCGGTCCACTGGCGCTGTGAGCGGGAATAGCAGCGAAAAGATGACATTGTAATGGCTCATCTACTGTAGCACTTGGGTTTTTCTCTTTTTTTCATCCAGTTTTCCGATAACATGGAAAAATATATATTAAAATCTTTGAACATTTTTATGGAAAAATGATCACTTTTCTAAAATACAAACATTTAAAAAAATAATAAAACCCAAACATATTTTGAAAAAACTGAATTTTTTTGAGAACTTGATTTTTTCAAAATTTTGAATATTTATTTAAAATACAAACAACATTTGAAATTTATGACATTGTTTGAAAACTTGATCATATTTCAAAAGGTGACATATTTTAAGAAGTTGAACTTTTTCTTAAAAAAATTTAAACCAGGCTATTTTTTTTCCAAATTTCAATTTTTTGGGAGAATGGGAACATTTTCTGGAAAACACAATCATTTTTTTATTTCCCAAACTTTTTTGAAACACATACATTTTGAAATTTGCAAACACATTTTAAAATGTATAACGTTTTTCAACATTCCAATCAACATTTGAGAACACGGAGATTTTTGAAATTCCAAACAAATTTTGAAAATTTCTTATAATGGAAACATTTGAGGTAGAAAAAAGAAAAGGGAAAAGAAAAAGAAACTGAAGAAAAATGGAAAAACAACAGAAAAATAAATAAAAAATTGATGCTGCTGCTGCTGCTGCTCTACTACTACTACTACTACTACTACTACTACTACTACTGCTACTACTGCTACTACTCCTACTACTACTACTGCTGCTGCTGCTGCTGCTGCTACTGCTGCTGCTGCTACTACTACTACTACTGCTGCTGCTGCTGCTGCTGCTACTGCTGCTGCTACTACTACTACTACTACTACTACTACTGCTGCTGCTGCTGCTGCTGCTGCTGCTGCTGCTACTACTACTACTACTGCTGCTGCTGCTACTACTACTACTACTGCTGCTACTACTGCTGCTACTGCTGCTGCTGCTACTGCTGCTACTGCTGCTGCTGCTGCTACTACTACTACTACTACTACTACTACTACTACTACTACTACTACTACTACTACTACTACTACTACTACTACTGCTGCTGCTGCTGCTGCTGCTGCTGCTGCTGCTGCTGCTACTACTGCTGCTGCTGCTGCTGCTGCTACTACTGCTGCTGCTGCTGCTGCTACTGCTGCTGCTGCTGCTACTACTGCTGCTGCTGCTGGTACTACTACTACTACTACTACTACTACTACTACTACTACTACTACTACTACTACTACTGCTACTACTGCTACTGCTACTACTACTACTCCTACTCCTACTACTACTACTGCTGCTGCTGCTGCTGCTGCTGCTGCTCCTACTACTACTACTACTACTACTACTACTACTACTACTACTACTACTACTACTACTACTACTACTACTACTACTACTACTGCTGCTGCTGCTGCTGCTGCTGCTACTACTACTACTCCTACTGCTCCTACTGCTGCTGCTGCTGCTGCTGCTGCTGCTGCTACTGCTCCTGCTACTGCTACTGCTACTGCTACTGCTACTGCTACTGCTACTGCTACTGCTGCTACTACTGCTACTGCTACTGCTACTACTGCTACTCCTACTACTACTACTCCTACTCCTACTACTACTACTACTACTACTACTACTACTACTACTACTACTACTACTACTACTACTACTACTACTACTACTACTACTACTACTACTGCAACTATGTGAAGACTCTCTAACATTAAAGAATTTCATATCTTGGTACTTTATTCAAACAGCAAGCAAAACAAAAGAAAATAAAATGACGCTCCAAGCAAAACACATATCATGTGGTGAATAAAAATATAGCTCCAAGTAAAGTTACCGATGAACGAAGACGAAGGAGGGGATGCCATCCGGGGCATCCCCAAGCTTAGGCTTTTGGTTGTCCTTTAATATTACCTTGGGGTGCCTTGGGCATCCCAAGCTTAGGCTCTTGCAACTCCTTATTCCATAGTCCATCGAATCTTTACCCAAAACTTGAAAACTTTTTTTTCAAGAAAACGCAAAGGACCTTTGCATTTCATTTCATGGAAAAGGTAGAACAATCCTCCTAGGAGGTGAGCAGTACATAGAAAAGCACAAAATCAGTGGACATCCCAGGTTGTGGGCAGAACAACCCGAAGTCCCTGGGCTCCTGCTTTAGCCCAACACCAGGTATCGTCCTTGAACCTATCCACTAGTGATTCGATGGATGGCGTGGCGTTGTCGAAGACACACGCGTTCCTGTGCTTCCATAGCATCTAGGGCACAAGAAGCGCGATGGATTTGAGGGCCTTCCGATGCGCCGTCGGCGTGAGCTCTTTCGCTCTCAGCCACCACTCCGTGACCGTGTGCTCCTGATCGGGGATTTGGACCGGAATATGCAACCAATCAAGGACAAGGTGCCAGGTCTGACGTGCAAAGGGGCATGTCAGCAACAGGTGCTGGATAGTTTCCAAGGCCTGGTCGCAGAGGAGGCATCGAGGGTGATGCTGCAAGCCACGTCGCGCAAGTCTTTCAGCGGTCCAGCAGCGATCCAGGGCGGCGAGCCAGTGCAAAACTTGAAAACTTCACAACACAAAACTTAACAGATAGCTTGTGAGCTCCGTTAGTGAAAGAAAATAAAACACCACTTCAAGATACTATAATGAACTCATTATAAATTCATATTGGTGTAATATCTACTGTATTCCAACTTCTCTATGGTTTATAAACTCTTTTACTAGCCATAGATTCATCAAAATAAGTAAACAACACATGAAAAACAGAATCTGTCAAAAACAGAACAGTCTGTAGTAATCTGTAACTAACGCAAACTTTTGGGACATCAAAAATTCTAAAATAAATTGGTGGACCTGAGTAATTTGTCTATTAATCATCTGCAAAAAGAATTAACTAAATATCACTCTCCAAAAAAAATGGCAGCAATTCTCGTGAGCGCTAAAGTTTCTGTTTTTTAAGTATGATCGCAAAGACTTTCCCCAAGTCTTCCCAAAGGTTCTACTTGGCACAAACACTAATTAAAAGCATAAAACCACATCTAAACAGAGTCTAGATGAATTATTTATTACTAAACAGGAACAAAAAGCAAGGAACTAAAATAAAATTGGGTTGCCTCCCAACAAGTGCTATCGTTTAACGCCCCTAGCTAGGCATGATGATTTCAATGATGCTCACATAAAGGATAAGAAGTGAAACATAAAGAGAGAATCATGAAGAACATGACTAGCACATTTAAGTCTAACCCACTTCCTATGCATCGGGATTTTGTGAGCAAGCAACTTGTGGGAACAAGAATCAACTTGCATAGGAAGGTAAAACAAGCATAATTTCAAAACTTTAAGCACATGGAGAGGAAACTTGATATTATTGCAATTCCTACAAGCATATATTCCTCCCTCATAATAATTTTCAGTAGCATCATGAATGAATTCGACAATATGACCAGCACCTAAAGTATTCTTTTCATGATCTACAAGCATAGAAATTTTATTACTCTCCACACAAGAAGAATTCTTCTCATGAATAATAGTGGGAGCAAACTCAACAAAATAATTATCATGTGAGGCATAGTCCAATTGAAAACTAAAATCATGATGACAAGTTTCATGGATATCATTATTCTTTATAGCATACAAGTCATCACAATAATCATCATAGATAGCGGGCATGCTATCATCATAATAAATTTGCACATCAAAACTTGGAGGACTAAAAATATCATCTTCATCAAACGTATCATCCCCAAGCTTGTGGCTTTGCATATCATTAGCATCATGGATATTCAAAGAATTCATACTAACAACATTGCAATCATGCTCATCATTTAAAGATTTAGTGCCAAACATTTTAATGCATTCTTCCTCTAACACTTTGGCACAACTTTCCTTTCCATCATACTCACGAAAGATATTAAAAAGATGAAGCATATGAGGCAAACTTAATTCCATTTTTTATAATTTTCTTTTATAAACTAAACTAGTGATAAAACAAGAAACTAAAAGACTCGATTGCAAGATCTAAAGATATACCTTCAAGCGCTAACCTCCCCGGCAACGGCGCCAGAAAAGATCTTGATGTCTACTACACAACCTTCTTCTTGTAGACGTTGTTGGGCCTCCAAGTGCAGAGGTTTGTAGGACAGTAGCAAATTTCCCTCAAGTGGATGACCTAAGGTTTATCAATCCGTAGGAGGCGTAGGATGAAGATGATCTCTCTCAAGCAACATGCCAACATGCAACCAAATAACAAAGAGTCTCTTGTGTCCCCAACACACCCAATACAATGGTAAATTGTATGGGTGCACTAGTTCGGCGAAGAGATGGTGATACAAGTGGTATATGGATGGTAGATAAAGGTTTTTGTAATCTGAAAATATAAAAACAGCAAGGTAACTATTGATAAAAGTGAGCGTAAACGGTATTCCAATGCTAGGAAACAAGGCCTATGGTTCATACTTTCACTAGTGCAAGTCCTCTCAACAATAATAACATAATTGGATCACATAACTATCCATCAACATGCAACAAAGAGTCACTCCAAAGTCACTAATAGCGGAGAACAAACGAAGAGATTATGGTAGGGTACGAAACCACCTCAAAGTTATTCTTTCCAATCAATCCGTTGGTCTATTCCTATAAGTGTCACAAACAGCCCTAGAGTTCGTACTAGAATAACACCTTAAGACACAAATCAACCAAAACCATAATGTCACCTAGATACTCCAATGTCACCTCAAGTATCCGTGGGTATGACTATACGATATGCATCACACAATCTCAGATTCATGTATTCAAACCAACACAAAGTACTTCAAAGAGTGCCCCAAAGATTCTACCGGAGAATCACGACGAAAATGTGTGCCAACCCCTATGCATAGGTTCATGGGCGGAACCCGCAAGTTGATCACCAAAACATACATCAAGTGAATC
Source organism: Triticum aestivum (assembly GCF_018294505.1). NCBI lineage: Eukaryota > Viridiplantae > Streptophyta > Magnoliopsida > Poales > Poaceae > Triticum > Triticum aestivum. Next base: position 706,002,685 of record NC_057797.1, on the reverse strand, counting down.
ACGTGATATCCCATTGTCACCACAGATATGCACGGCAAGACATACATCAAGTGTTCTCAAATCTTTAAAGACTCAATCCGATAAGATAACTTCAAAGGGAAAACTCAATCCATTACAAGAGAGTAGAGAGGGAGGAGAAACATAAGATCCAACTATAATAGCAAAGCTCGCGATACATCAAGATCGTATGACCTCAAGAACACGAGAGAGAGAGAGAGAGATAAAACACATAGCTACTAGTACATACCCTCATCCCCTAGGGAGAACTACTCCCTCCTCGTCATGGAGAGCGCCGGGATGATGAAGATGGCCACCGGAGAGGGATTCCCCCTCCAGCAGGGTGCCGAAACGGGTCTAGATTGGCTTTCAGTGGCTACGGAGGTTTCTAGCGGCAGAACTCCCGTCCTATTGTGCTCCTCGAAGTTTTTAGGGTATATGGGTATATATAGGAGGAAGAAGTACGTCGGTGGATCTTCGGGCTGTCCACGAGGCAGGGGGCGCGCCCCCACCATCGTGGGCAGCCCGAGACTCTCATGGTCCAACTTCGATACTCCGTGGGCTTCTTCTGGTCCAAAAATAAGTTCCGTGAAGTTTCAGGTCAATTGGACTCCGTTTGATTTTCCTTTTCTGCGATACTCTAAAACAAGGAAAAAATAGAAACTGGCACTGGGCTCTAGGTTAGTCCCAAAAATCATATAAAATAGCATATAAATGCATATAAAACATCCAAGGTTGATAATATAATAGCATGGAACAATCAAAAATTATAGATACGTTGGAGACGTATCAGACAACATCGGCCAGGTGCGCGCCCGCGCCAGGTGCGCTGCATGGCCAACTCGGTGTAGGATCGAAAGTATGTCTAGAGGGGGTGATTAGACTACTTGACCAAATAAAAATCTAGCCTTTTCCCAATTTTAATTCTTGGCAGATTTTAGCAACTTAGCACAAGTCAAGCAAACAACCAACACATGCACTTCTAAGAGTATAGCAGCGGAATGTAAAACAATTGCATATGAAGGTAAAGTGAGGAGTTTGGAGGGAGCAAACGCAATGTGGACACGTAGATTTTTGGCGTGGTTCCGATAGATGGTGCTATCGTACATACACATTGATGGAGACTTCAACCCACGAAGGGTAACGGTTGCGCGAGTCCACGGAGGGCTCCACCCATGAAGGGTCCACGAAGAAGCAACCTTGTCTATCCCACCATGGCCGTCGCCCACGAAGGACTTGCCTCGCTTGGGTAGATCTTCACGAAGTAGGTGATCTCCTTGCCCTTACAAACTCCTTGGTTCAACTCCACAATCTTGACGGAGGCTCCCAAGTGACACCTAACCAATCTAGGAGACACCATTCTCCAAGAGGTAATAAATGGTGTGTTGATGATGAACTCCTTGCTCTTGTGCTTCAAATGATAGTCTCCCCAACACTCAACTCTCTTTCACAGGATTTGATTTGGTGGAAAGAAGATTTGAGTGGAAAGCAACTTGGGGAAGGCTAGAAATCAAGATTTATGTGGTTGGAATGGAATATCTTGACCTCAACACAAGTGTAGGTGGTTCTCTCTCAAAAAATGTATGTTGAAAGTGTAGGCATGTTCTGATGGCTCTCTCCATGAATGAAGAGTGGGTGGAGGGGTATATATAGCCTCCACACAAATCACCAAACTCGGTGGGACCGATTCAGAGAACTCGGTCAGACCGATTTAGTTCAAAATGTGAACGTTAGGATTTTCGGTGGGACCGACACGTTAACTCGGTGGGACCGATTTCATTAGGGTTAGGGCATAACGTAATCTCGGTGAGACCGATTACATAAACTCGGTGGGACCGATTTTGGTAATAGACTAACCAGAGAGTTGGTCAGGCAAACTCGGTGGGACCAATTCACTCATCTCGGTTGGACCAAAACGTCATGAAGGAGAAACAGAGAGTTTGCATTGCAATCTCAGTGGGACCGATCGCTCATCTCGGTTGGACCGAAAACAGATAGATTACAATCCCATCTCAGTGAGATCGAGATCCCTATCGGTGAGACCGAAAAGACTAGGGTTTCTGGCAGTGGCTATGTCAAGAGAACTCTGTGGCGCTGGATAGAAAGATTCGGTGGGGCCGAGTTTATCTTTTTGGTTTGGGACATATGTGTATGTGAGAAAATGGTTGAGGGCTTTGGATCATATCACTAAGCACTTTGAGCAAGCAAGCCATTAAGCAGCATCTCATCCCCTTTTAATAGTATTGGCTTTTCCTATGGACTCAATGTGATCTTGGATCACTAAAATGAAAAACGTAGAGTCTTGTGCTTTGAGATTGAGCCAATATTTTTGTCCTTAGCATTTTGAGGGGTCCACTTTTCTAATCCATGCCACGCCAATCATTGAGCTTTCCTGAAATATTTATCTTGAAATAGCATTAGCTCAATGAGCTATATGTTGTTAGGAATTACGAAAACCACCCAGGGATAGTTGCACTTTCAATCTCCCCCTTTTTGGTAATTAATGACAACATATAGATCAAAGCTTCGACAAATGATCATAAGATTGAAAAACATCATGGCTTTGAGAAGTATGTGATAAGCAAGAGCTCCCCCTAAATTTGTGCATTACTTAAGATTTGCTTTTGAATGTAAATGCACAATCGATTAGGATCATGGGTTACTCTTCCATATCACATACATCTTGGTGGAGTGCTCAAAATGATAGAAATTAAAAACATGCACTCATCACCAAGCAAGTGAATGATCATATAAGGATATAAGAGATAATATCATCCAAAAAGCATTAACGGTAGCATATGATCAAACACATGATCAAACAAGTATCTCACAAGGACCTAAAGTACCTTACACAAGCACGCAATAAATAAGTTCAACCAAAAACAAGAGAGATAAAAAGCAACACTCTCTCTCGAAGCCTATGATCTATACATTTTTCTCCCCCTTTGGCAACAAGTTACCAAAAAGTTCAAAAATGCATAGTGCTAAACGTCTCTCAGGCTTGATCTTCAGGAGGTGGTGTAGAGAGAACTCCAAGGATGAAGGCATCAGTTGAAGTAGCTGGAGCTGATGGAGTGGCTGCTGGAGGTGGCACTGGAGCTGTAGCTGCCGGAGCTGACGTTGTAGTTCTAGTATCTGTGACTGGCACTGCAGCAGACCTCTGGCTTCAGGGCACTCTAGCAAAAGCATATGTAGTTGACTTGCCCTTCTTCTCCTCCACTTCCTTCTGAAGTTGCTCAACTGCTGACTGAATCTCAGTTACTTTGACATCAAGATCATAGAATTTCTGCTCAATGATCCTCTCCAAGCTCCCCTAATTTTGAGTCAGGGTGGCCAAGCCCTTCTCAATCCTCAAAGTGGATTGGATCAGATATCCAAGCTGATCTTGCTTGGTCTTCAAGAACACTTGAGATGCCTCTTCAACAGTTGGCATCCTTGTAGCTTTCTCTGCCCTTGCCTTCTCTCTCTTCTCATGTGCTTGCACAGATGTGGGGTCTTCCTTATTCATCACAACAGTGTTGTCTTCAAATTCAGGGTATATGGCTAGGTGTTCCTTATCCAATAGATATTTGCCTGTGCCCATCTTGGAGTTGATGAGCTCCTGAATTTGTGGGGCATAACCACAGCTTCTCTTCTGATCAGCTAATGTCCTTTTGATTGTCTCTACAATCAGACTCATGACTTTGAACTTTTGAGGCACATCAAACAAATGTAGCAAATTGATAGCATGTCCTCGGATCATCTTGTGATCTCCTGACTTGGGTAGCAATGTGTGCCTTAGGATCCAGTTGATGGTAGGCAGACCAAACAACAAGAAGTGGACAGATCCAAACTTATGAGTCTCTAAAGCATCATTTGGGATCTCTCTGTACATGTGTGCCATAGTGTTGTGGTCTTTCTTCTTCTCGGCATAAACATCCAAGTCATACTCATGTTCTTCTGGGGCATTGATCAACTGATCCCATTCTTCAATAGTGGATTGGTACCTTGTACCTTCAGACATCCAAACTATCCTTCCATCTGGATAGAAGTGAGATGTGGAGTAAAATTGCATGATGAGCTCATCATTCCACTTGGTGAGCTTCTGGGCAACAAATGTATCAACTCCACATGCTTTGAAGCTGTCATATACTCCCGGATAGTGATCTTCATTCTCCTTGATGTACTCCCAGTCCCATCTCATGTCACAGACAATGGGCTTCTTGTCAAGCAGGACAGTCTCATAAAAGTCTTGGTGTTCCTTTGTGTGGAACCTGTAATCCACAGCAGTTCTCCTCCTGACAGCATATGGATCAGACTGTCTCCATAATCTCAGTCCTGAATCCTTCCTAATCTTCATATTTTCTGCAACAGGATGTGCATCATTATGGTCAGGGATCTTGGGCTTGAGCTTCCTTAGCACTTGGGCTTCATCATTGTCGGTGTCAAAACCGGCGGATCTCGGGTAGGGGGTCCCGAACTGTGCGTCTAGGCCGGATGGTAACAGGAGGCAAGGGACATGAAGTTTTACCCAGGTTCGGGCCCTCTCGATGGAGGTAAAACCCTACGTCCTGCTTGATTAATATTGATGATATGGGTAGTACAAGAGTAGATCTACCACGAGATCGGAGAGGCTAAACCCTAGAAGCTAGCCTATGGTATGATTGTTGTTCTGTATGTTGTCCTACAGACTAAAACCCTCCGGTTTATATGTTCTGTATGTTGTCCTACGGACTAAAACCCTCCGGTTTATATAGACACCGGAGAGGGTTAGGGTTACACAAAGTCGGTTACAATGGTAGGAGATCTACATATCTGTATCGCCAAGCTTGCCTTCCACACCAAGGAAAGTCCCTTCCGGACACGGGACGAAGTCTTCAATCTCATATCTTCATAGTCCAGGAGTCCGGCTGAAGGTATAGTCCGGCTATCCGAACACCCCCTAATCCAGGACTCCCTTAGTAGCCCCTGAACCAGGCTTCAATGACGACGAGTCCGGCGCGCAGATTGTCTTCGGCATTGCAAGGCGGGTTCCTCCTCCAAGTACTTCATAGAAGATTTTGAACACAAAAATAGTGTCCGGCTCTGCAAAATAAGTTTCCACATATTGCCATAGAGAGAATAATATTTACACAAATCTAATCTGCTGACGTATTCCGTAGTGTGACACACCACGGCCAAGCCTTTATCCGAGTCGTTTTATTATCCCACCTCAGCGCGTCATGCGAGGCGGTTTCCTTGGCACGTCTTGTTAAAGCAGAGATCGTGTCCCCTTATTCCGGGATTCTCATCAATACGGGCGTGGGTAACCCAACCGCGCCATAGATTACGGCGCTTGGAGATAAGCGAGTTTTACCAGGTTGGTGGGGACACGTAGCTGCGTCCACCCATATAAGGGGATAAGGATCCACCTTTTCACCTACGCCTTCTTCCTCCCTTGCTTATCCATTCTCGCACACTCGAGCTCCAGCGCCCAAGTCCGCACTCCCCACCTGAACCTTCTCCAGCCATGTCCGGAGCGGGAGGCAAGTGGATGGTCTCCTCCGTCACGGAGGGACACATCAAAAACTGAGGAAGGCCGGATACTTATCTAACGACATCGCATACCGGCTTCCCGAAAAGGGGCAGCTCATCCCCACCCCTAGGCCCCATGAGAGGGTGGTGTTCCTCCCCCACTTCCTCCGTGGACTGGGCTTCCCTCTCCACCCATTTGTCCGGGGGCTCATGTTCTACTATGGCCTGGATTTCCACGATCTGGCCCCGAACTTTGTCCTCAATATCTCGGCGTTTATCGTCGTGTGCGAGGCTTTCCTCTGCATCCGCCCCCATTTCGGCCTATGGCTCAAGACTTTCAATGTCAAGCCGAAGGTGGTGCGCGGCAACCAGGCGGAGTGCGGAGGCGCCATGGTGGGCAAGATGCCCAACGTCTTATGGCTCGAGGGCTCCTTTGTGGAGACCCTAAAGGGGTGGCAATCGGGGTGGTTTTACATCACCGAGCCGCACGACCCCGAATGGGTCGCAGCCCCCGAGTTTCGATCCGGAATCCCTACGCGGCTCACCTCCTGGAAGGAGACGGGCCTGTCATGGGGTAAAAAAGGAGAGCTGACCGGACTCCAAACATGCGTCCAAACCCTGGTGGACAGGAAGCTCAAACTTGTCAACATAGTCCAGGTTATGCTCATCCGCCTGATTGTCCGTGTCAACAACGGGCTTTCAACCTGTGGGAGTTCGACCAGGCGCGGCACCGAACTCTGAGCAGGCTCTTCGACACGACGTACGAAGATGCCTGGAAGGTGCTTTTCAATGGCGCCGAGGCCCCCGCATCCGCTGCCGAGGATCGCGGATTCAGTACGCAGCGTCACACTCATGCGGTAAGCTGTTTTTCCTTTTACAGGGTATCAGTTTTTCATAGTTTGACTCCATGCGGGATTTAAGCTCCCTTGCCTTTGACAGGATTGGCAGGAGACGTCCGGACATATCAAATATCCGGCTCCTTTGCCCGAAGGCCCAGCGGACACTCGCTTGGCGTAGCTGCTGGTTCCGGCACCCCATGTGGTGCTGGAGAAGAAGGCCAAGAAGAGGGCCACGGGGACTCGAAAGAGTGCTCGGCGCCTGGAGGTGTCGGATCCCCCATCCGACGACTCCAAGACGCACTCCTCCCATGAAGACGAGGAGGAGGAAGAAGAGACCCCTCCCCCTCCAGCGGGGGAAGGGAAGAAAAGGAAGGCCGCCCCAGCTGGGGAGGCCGAAGGGTCCAAGAAGGGGAAAACCCTTCCTCCGGACTACTCCACCGACGCCGACGACGGCGGAGACGAGTGGCCACCCAGGGCCAAGCCCCTGGCTAAATCGTAAGTATCCGGATACCAGAGTAATTCATAGTATTCATTTATTGCACAGCTTTCCCTTATGTCCAATATGTTTATGCAGCCCACCCAAAGACCGGCTCGACGCATCGTCGAGCGGCTCACTGGACTCGTCGGATGTGAACTCGCTTCCGACGGCTTCCTCCCCCACCCTACGGACGACACCGAAGTGTTGTCCCAACAGGTTCCAAGCCGGGAGGAGGTGGTCCTGGAGGCGCCGCAAGGCGACCTCCCGGACTCCAGGAGTAAAGGGGATGAAACCCCCCAGGGCTCCAAGTCCGGCTCTAGGCCGGACACCGCTCCGGAACCTTCAAAGGTTCCAGAGTCCGGTGGGGGACCTCCTTCCAAGAGGAGCAAGCCCACCGTGCCGGTGACCCCCTTCCAACCGGAGGCGCCGGACAATCTGTTGGGGGCGCTCCAAGGTGCCTCCATCGACGAGGAGCACCGCACCATTATGAGTGAAGTGGTTCAGAAGGTTCAGTCTGCCAAGAGCGGACTGACTGAAGCTTGTACTAGCCTTTTAACAGGCTTTGAGGTAAGTAAAGAATGTGTAAATAATATTACCGCATAGACAGTAGACCCTGATGCTCTGTTTGGCGTTCGGGAAGAAAAGCCGAATGGAGGATCAAATAAAATTCGCAGGAGTCTAACAAAAAGGAGTCAATATGCGTATGCAGGCTTCTCTGCTTGCGTCCGCCGCACTGACTGCGGAAGTGGACACGCTAAAGCAGAACCTCGAGCGGTCCGAGCAAGAGCTCGGGCGTGCCAAGAAGCAGCTCGAGGACAATGAAGGTAAGAAATACCTTGTTTAAATATATATATATATATATATAAAGGTGCAATTGCAAAAAATGACAGGATTATCGTGGCTATTGTAGGGACCACGTCTGACGTGGCGACCCTTAAGCAAGCGCTGGTCGAGGCCGAGAAGAGGGCGGCCATGGACCGCACCGAGCGGGAGAAGTATGAGGCCGAGGTTGGCAAGGTGCGGCAAGAGCTCCAGGCTCTCATGGAAAAACATGAGAGTTTGGAGCTTGACTCAAAGACGCGAGCGTCCGAGCTTGCGGTGGCTATTGAAAATGCCAAGTCTGCCAAGGCCGAATCCCAGAAGACCCTCCAGGAGTTGGATGAGGTGAAGAAGATAGCGGCGGGTAAGGCATTCTTTATGCAAAGCAAACACATAAACGTGAGTTACTTGTTACTTACCCGAATCCGGAGCTCTCCAGGAGCATTCGCAGATCTTCCCCGGAGTGTGTACGATGCCGCCGCATTCTATCGAGCCGAGGAGGGCAGCTCGACAGAGAAGGTGTTCTGGTCTCAGTATGATGAGGCCGGACACCCCGTGCCCCTGAGCGACCAGCTGAAGCAACTGGTCGAGCTCCACAAGGCGGCCGAACAGGCCATGAAGGGCCTCATAGTTTGGCTGTGGCCTGGAGAGGCTCTGCCTGGGAGCTATTTCAGACTGGTGCGGCGGCTGGTGGAGGCCTGTCCAAGGCTCAAAGTCATCAAGTGCTCCATCTGCATTGAAGGTGCCCGTAGGGCCCTTGCCCGTGCTAAGGTGCACTGGGGCAAGCTGGATGCTAAGAAGCTTGTGAAGGATGGGCCACCGCCGGGGAAAGAGCATCGCAAGCCCGAGAATTATTATAAGGATGTTCTGAAGGGTGCCTGCCTTGTGGCGGATGAATGTTCTAGGGATGTAATTTTTGAGTGAAACTTGCTTGTTTTGTCCTGTGCGCTGAAAACTTGTTCATATGCGCTAAGCAATGCCGTTGGAATTTAAAATATTACCTTCTGTGCGGCTGTTTATCAATTCTGAGAGATGGCAAGTCATCGGCTTCTGCCCCCGTGCCGCTAGTGCTGGGGTGTTTGGGGATAAACCTGAGCGCTCTTTTTCCCATATTTGGGTCCTTCGAGGGAGGCGCTTAGCCCAACGAACAAGGCAATCGGACTATAATGCGTGAACACTCTCACTTAGCCATAGAATTCTATAATTTTAAATTTCGGTGAAGCCCCTGGTATTTGGAAGAACGAGTTCGGGGCGCTATCCACACCTTGGCCGGACAGAGCCGGCTCCTCGCTCTAAGCGGCATAAGTCGTTAGGGACTCGAAAAACCTCTCGAACAGTGACCAGCTCTCGCTTCATCATGATAGTCAGTTTTAGCTTTCTCCACTGAGGTGCTCGACCCAGCTCAACTGGGGCACAACCGCAGTGGTTCTCCTAGTGCTACCTTAGCCGATATAGCGGAACGTAAGGCACCAAAACATAGGAGTCGGGCAAACCCAACTATTGACCCAAGACATGATTCGGAGCCGATGCATATAATGCTATAAGTTCGGGGTGCCGCACTTGTTAAAGTGTTCGGACTTCTCACACCATATTGAGGGGTACTAAAGCCCCTGGCGTATTTTTAGGCCGTACCAAAGTGTACGGGTGCAATATGTCGTTAAGGAACATATATATATAAAGAGTAATGCAAAAATAGACAAAAGCTATGCACTGTTTATTAAAGAGGGCTGAGATCAAAGCAGAACGATACAAATAATGCGATAAGCAAAAGGTTGGACTATGTAACATGTCCGTTCCAGGGGCAAGCTGCGGAATAGTATGCAAAACAGGTATACTGCTCATGATAGAGACCACCTGGGAGTTCCGTAATGCGGCGTGGCTTGTCTGCTTCCCTAGTTCTTGCATCGTTTGTGTAGCAATTGAACTGCCGAACAGGCCTTCCGAAGAGTGGAGTCCTGAAAGTAAGAGAAAATTAAAAAATCGGCAGCCCCTGGTGCGGTTTAATCCGTGTTTCGGGCGTGCCGTGATGGTGCCCCTCCCCCTGTACCCATGGTACTTCTAGAGCGTAGTTATGTATGCGAAGTACTGGTGTCACATTTTTACGAGGGATGGGGTTGGGGCCGCATTGCTACGCCTGCTCGGATCATGCCAGGCGATCTTGTTGTAGGTTACTTCGGGCGCGCTTGACGGTGTCCAGTCGTTTAATGGCCGGATTGGAGAACTGCCTGGAGAGGCTGCTTTGTACTTCCGCTGCAAGGGCTTCCGTGTGCTCCTCCGTTCGTAGGGAGCGTTCGGTGTTTCCATTGACCGTAATTACTCCTCGAGGGCCTGGCATCTTGAGCTTAAGGTATGCGTAGTGTGGTACCGCATTGAACTTGGCGAATGCGGTTCGCTCGAGCAGTGCGTGATAGCCACTGCGGAATGGGACTATGTCGAAGATTAACTCCTCGTTTTGGAAATTATCCGGAGATCCGAAGACCACTTCAAGTGTGACTGAGCCTGTATAGTTGGCCTCTACACCTGATATTACGCCTTTAAAGGTCGTTTTGGTGGGCTTAATCCTCGAGGGATCTATGCCCATTTTCCGCACTATATCCTGTAAAGCAGGTTCAGGCTACTGCCGCCGTCCATAAGGACTCTAGTGAGATGAAATCCGTCAATAATTGGGTCTAGAACCAATGCGGTGAATCCGCCATGACGGATGCTAGTGGGATGGTCCCTTCGATCAAAGGTGATCGGGCAGGAGGACCATGGGTTGAACTTTGGGGCGACTGGCTCTACCGCGTATATGTCCCTTAACGCGCGCTTCTGCTCCCTTTTGGGGACGTGGGTTGCGTATATCATGTTCACCGTCCGCACTTGTGGGGGGAAACCCTTCTGCGCACTATTGTTCGGCGTCCGAGGCTCCTCGTCGTCATCGCTATGCAGCCCCTTGTCTTCATTTTTGGTATTTAACTTGCCTGCCTGCTTGAACACCCAACAATCCCTGTTGGTGTGATTGGCCGGCTTTTCAGGGGTGCCATGTATCTGGCACAAGCGGTCGAGTATACGGTCCAAACCGGACGGGCCCCTAGGATTCCTTTTGAATGGCTTTTTCCGCTGACCGGATTTAGAGCCTCTGAATCTGGCATTAATTGCCGTATCCTCAGCATTGTCGTTGTTAATGTGGCGCTTCTACTTGTTGCGACGCGACCTGCCACTACTATCCCTGGTATCCGAATTACCAGGGTTCTTGGTCGTATTGTTGCTACGAGCAAGCCAGCTGTCTTCTCCCGCGCAAAAGCGGGTCATGAGTGTCGTGAGTGCTGCCATAGACTTCGGCTTTTCCTATCCAAGGTGTCGGGCAAGCCACTCGTCACGGATATTGTGCTTGAAGGCTGCTAGGGCCTCAGCGTCCGGACAGTCGACTATTTGATTTTTCTTTGTTAGGAACCGTGTCCAGAATTGCCTGGCCGATTCCTCTGGCTGCTGAATTATGTGACTTAGGTCATCGGCGTCTGGGGGTTGCACATAAGTGCCCTGGAAATTATCGAGGAATGCGGCTTCCAGGTCCTCCCAACAACTGATAAATCCTGTTGGCAAGCTGTTAAGCCAATGCCGAGCTGGTCCTTTAAGCTTGAGTGGGAGGTATTTGATGGCGTGGAAATCATCGCCGCGGGCCATGTGGATATGAAGGAGATAATCCTCGATCCATACCGCAGGATCTGTTGTGCCATCATATGATTCGATGTTTACGGGTTTGAAACTCTCGGGGATTTGATGATCCATTATTTCGTCTGTGAAGCATAGTGGGTGTGCGGCACCTCTGTACTGGGCTATATCACAACGTAGCTCCAATGAGCTTTGTCTAGTATGTTCGGCCCTGCCGAATTTGTGGCCGGCGTGACGGTTACCGTCTCGAGCCATGGGGCGCCCACGCGATCCGTAGATCAATCTTGTTTGCCTTGCCTTGTCCTCCAACATATCTCGTAAGTCCGGCGCATATTCCCGTGCCTTGGTATGGGGTACGGCTTGAGTGGAGGGCCGAGAGGCCTCTCTGTCACGGCCACGAGGTGGTCGGTCGACCGCATCAAGTGCTTCCTCCTCTAATCGGGGTAGCAACCTGCGCTTTGGGTAGCTCTTGGAGGGGCGTTCAAGTTTATGCTCTTCGGCCGCAAGGACTTAGTCCATCTGTCGACTAGCAAATCTTGATCAGCTCTAAGCTGTTGCTGTTTTTTCTTGAGGCTTCTTGTCGTGGCCATAAGCCTACGTTGAAAACGCTCTTGCTCGACGGGATCCTCTGGCACGACGAATTCGTCGTCGTTGAGGCTTGCCTCGTCTTCGGAGGGAGGCATATAATTATCATCCTCGACCTCTCTGTCTGCCGCTCTCTCATGAGGGCTGGTTTCTCCATCCTCCTGTGCTAAATCTTGCTGGAGAGGGTTTTCTTCGGCACTTTCTGGAGTATTATTATCTCCCGTGCTGGAATCACCGTATTTGTTTTGGCGGGATTTTGAGCGGCATCGCTGACGCCGACGCTTAGGCTGTTTCTTGGAGGGGTCATCCTCCGCTGTTCCATCGCCATCTCCTTCTTTTGGGGTGTCCACCATGTATATGTCATATGACGAGGTGGCTTTCCAGGGCCTGATAGGCGCTGGTTCTTCATCGTCTCCTTCATTGGCGTCCATACCGTCGATGTCTTCGGAGTCGAAGTCGAGCATGTCGGTTAAGTCGTCGACAGTAGCTACAAAGTGGGTGGTGGGTGGGCTTTGAATTTCTTCATCGTTCGAATCCCAACCTTGCTGACCGTAGTCCGGCCAGGGCTCTCCTGATAAAGAGAGAGACTTCAGTGTCTTCAGAATATCGCCGAAAGGCGAGTGCTGAAAGATGTCCGCGACAGTAAACTCCATGATCGGCGCCCAATCGGATTCAATCGGCAGGGGCGCGGAGGGTTCGGAGTCCGGAGAGGAGTCCGGCTCCTTGGAGTCACGAGTCTCGCAGAGTGCGGGGCTGGTCTTTGGCTCGATCGCCGTTGGGATTGCAGCCCCCGAGGCGGCGTCCAACCACCCATCCTCGATCGGCGTAGTTGGCTCCGACTTAAGGGTCGAAGCCGATGCGCGTGCGGCCTCTAGGGCACTGTTTGGCGGCAGAGCTAGATCATGCTCGTCGTGACAGTGCGGCGCGCTCGGCAGTGGCTCGAATCCGTCGAAGATCAAGTCCCCGCGGATGTCAGCCGTGTAGTTTAAGCTTCCAAATCTGACCTGATGGCCAGGGGCATAGCTTTCGATCTGCTCCAGATGGCCAAGTGAATTGGCCCGCAGTGCGAAGCCGCCGAAGACGAAGATCTATCCGGGAGGAAGGTCTCACCCTGGACTGCATCGCCATTGATGATCGTAGGAGCCATCAAGCCTGACGGCGACGACACAGAGGAACTCTCAATGAAAGCACCAATGTCGGTGTCAAAACCGGCGGATCTCGCGTAGGGGGTCCCAAACTATGCGTCTAGGCCGGATGGTAACAGGAGGCAAGGGACACGAAGTTTTACCCAGGTTCAGGCCCTCTCGATGGAGGTAAAACCCTACGTCCTGCTTGATTAATATTGATGATATGGGTAGTACAAGAGTAGATCTACCACGAGATTGGAGAGGCTAAACCCTAGAAGCTAGCCTATGGTATGATTGTTGTTCTGTATGTTGTCCTACGGACCAAAACCCTCCGGTTTATATAGACACCAGAGAGGGTTAGGGTTACACAAAGTCGGTTACAATGGTAGGAGATCTACATATTCGTATCGCCAAGCTTGCCTTCCACGCCAAGGAAAGTCCCTTCCGGACACGGGACGAAGTCTTCAATCTCGAATCTTCATAGTCCAGGAGTCTGAAGGTATAGTCCGGCTATCCGAACACCCCCTAATCCAGGAATCCCTCAATCATCTTCTTCTTAAACTTGAGGCATTGGGGCCTTGTTCTTTTCTGCAGCTGGAATATTTCTAGTGCTTCCCTTTGGTGCAGACTTTTGAGCTGGAGCTTTGGGAGTAGACTTGGGCTTAGATGGAGCATCCCCTGACTTTATAGCATCTCCCATAAGCTTCTGAGCTTTTGGTGTTGGTGCAGCATCCTCTTCTTCTTCATCTCTCATCATTGATGGCTTGCCAATAACTCTAGCAATGGTCTTCTTGACCCTTTCTTTCCTCTTCTTGCCTTCACCTCCTTCTTTGGGTTCAAGAGTGAACTCCATTGTTTCTTGAGTGGAAGCTCTGGCTTTTGACATTGGAACTCTTCTTGCTGGAGCCTTTGTCTTCATTCCAGGCTTACTTGCAGCAGCTGTGCCATACTCCTTTTTCAGCACCTTTTTCCTTGAAGTGGCTTCATCCTCAACAGCCACATAATCCTCATCCTCAGAATCCGAGGTTTTCTTATTCCTTGTCCTGGTAGCTGCCTTTGGCAAGTTTCTAGGTGTGCTCCCGCTGCCCTCATCATAGCTGCTGGAGGGACTAGTGCCCTCACACATCTGAACCTGCTCTTCAAACTTGTTCTGACTATCACTTTGATCAGACATCTTCAACCAAACTGTCAGCAGACCCTATGAATAGGTTGTAGATGAGATAGAGTAGATGAGCATCACAAAGTACAGAGGTTTTGCAAAACAATTGAGTCAAAAAGCTTAGTTTTAGTTCTCTACAGAAGTGATCTCGGAGCTACCGAATTGACAAACTCGGTGATTCCGAAGCAACACTCGGAACCTAAACTAGTGAACTCGGTTGGGCCGAGTCACAGTTCGGTGGCACCGAGATTGCTAGGGTTTCACAGAATCTTGAACTCGGTCACACCGATTTGCACGTTTCGGTCAGACCGAAAAGCGCCTGTGCAATGGCCTAAGCCGAATCGGTGAGACCGATTTCTACAGTTTGGTCGGTCCGAGATGAGTTCTGCGGAGAGCTACCCCTAAAATTTTCGAATCAATCTAGACCTAAGGAAGTTTTAGCTGGATGGATCAATCTCAATCATGGCAAGAAACATGGCATTGTCCTTGTGCTAGGAATCAGAGTGAAAAAGACAGTACAAGGGGTCGAACACTTACCCTAGAGCGGCGAGTGTTCGCTACGGCGGCAAAGGCGGAGCAGATTGCCATTGACGGCGGCAGAGACCAGCGGCGGGAGGTCGCTGGTGGCGAGAGGACGATCCGGAGACCCCGAAGAGGCAGAGCAGGTTACGGACGGGTGAAGGGTTTTGAAAAAATTTCGAAAATTTGACCCGTTAGTATATATAACCTGACCCTGTCGGTGTGACCGAGTGGAACAACTCGGTGGCACCGAGATGCAAAACTGCAGGCAATTACTGCAACTCGGTGTGACCGAAAGGTTCTAATCGGTTGCACCAAGATTGAAAACCTAGATCAACTAAGTGATCTCGGTAGGACCGAAAAGGATGAATCGGTCAGACCAAAATGCACAAAGAGGTTTTGGAAGTTTAAGTCTATGACGAATTGGGGACTCCGAGTGCTCCTCACACAGAGTGGTGCGAATCTGACTTGATCAAACTTTGTGATGTAGCATGAATAGAGTTTGAGACGAGTAAAGCATAGATAGCTAGAGGGAGTTCTTAGGCATTCTTTTCCATCCATTTGGTAAAAGAGAAAAAGCCAAACAATCAAAGCAACAAATGGATGTCCTCGAATGAGAAAGAATATGCATCCAGCATGCTCACGCAATAAAATGGCAAATGAAATATGTGACAAAGCATGCATAAACACTCTAGCATTTATCAAGCAATTGGCGATGACTAGGTCATCTATATATGAGTATATTGACTTAGGATTCAAATGAGAACATTTGATCATAGGTCATACTCATTGTTTAAGCACAAGTGGAGTTACTACTTTTACATAAAGCATTGTTGTGCTCACACCATTAGAGTTGCTTTAGCTCAATTTTAGAGTAAAGCTCCCCCTAGATGTGATATCCCCCTTAAGAGGGATGAACTAACCTTGGGTTTTATCGATGATGAATTCATGTAGGTAATGAAGATGTGGATGCTCAATGTTGATGTAGATCATTCGAAGCAATCCATTGGAGTGACTTGCACTTTCAATACCTACACAGGTTAGTCCCACAAGGAACAAGCAAGGATATCCATAGACATAGAGTGATGTATACACAAGATGATGTCCATGAAAGCATTAGGTTACCTTGTCCCTTGTCTTACCAACAAGAGGGTTTGTGACTCCTTTAACTAGTGCAAGATATGGAAATTGTTTGCACTTGTCCTCGCCAAAATGATAAGAGTGAAGTATGTTGGCGGAGTCACCCTCAAGAACTCTCTAGTTCTTCTTCTTCGGGATCCACACCATCTTGATGGGAATCCTTGGAGTTGTAGTCGTACTTGATGAAGTAGAACTTGATGTAGTCTTGGGAACCCACTTGACCAAGGCCTTAGGTGCTTCTTCAAATGCATCAATCTCCTCTTGAAGCTTGTCCTTGCCTTTTTGCTTGTGGTCTTGTGGTGGAAGATCATCTTGAGCTTGTGTTCCTTTGAAAGAAGTAGGATCATACTTCTCTTGAACAAACTTCGTCTTGGGGTATTGATCTTCTTCCCACTCAACTCCATTGGCATTGAACTTTCATTCAAAACCAACACCTTGATTCTTCCGGTGCCTTCCTTGTTTGCGTATAATTTCCTCAAATTGCTTACTTCCGGCAAGGCTCTTGTAAACATCTTTCTCTATAATTCCCTTCAATAAGTTATTTTCTTGCTCAAGTGTAACTTGGCTAAGAGAATCATTAGTGGAATCAAGAGAACTACTAGATGCAACAACATTGGATTTAGCATGATTGTTGTTACTACTAGATGAAGAATCTTTCTTGTTCTTGTTGCTAGATTTAACTTGTGGCATGTAAGTAGACAAGAGTAAATGCTTGGCAATGTAAGAAGAACTTTTCTTGCGAAGATCATCATTGATTGCCTTTAAAAACTCATGCTCTTGCTCAAGGTTAAGCTTTTCAAAGCGTAACTTCTCATGAGTCTTTAAAAGTTCTCGATGATCTTCCATGGTAGTTTCATGAGCTAACTTAAGAGTGTTAAGTTCTTTAGTTAGACGCTCAATCTCCTTCTTATCATCGTCATTCGTTTTATCTTGATTAGCATGATTAATAGCAAGTTCATCATAGTTTTCATAACTAGAGTTGTCAACAAGTAAATCATCATCTCCTAGCAAATCATCTTCATCACTATTGAAATCAACATACTCGGGGTGTGTTACCTTTGGACCTTTAGCCATGAAGCATCTTCCAATTCCTTCATTTGGTGAGTCAAATATGTCGTAGGAGTTGGTTGTCACAAGTCCTAGTCCGGCAACACCTTCATCTTGAGTATATTCGGAGTCGGAGTGATAACTTCTTTCGGAATGATGATCGGAGTCGGAACCGGATACCCATTCACCAGCATGAGCTTGATGTCTTCCTTTTGTGTAGCTCCTTGATGACTTAACCTTCCTTTCCGAATCCTTGCTTCTCCGAGAGGGTCTTCGTTCATAGCGATCATCCCTACTCCTTGTTTCTCTTGGTGGTGATTCTTCTCTTCTACTCCTTCTTTTGGGAGAATCTTCTCTTCTTTTGTAGGGAGCTGTACACTCATTGGAGTAGTGTCCGGGTCTTCCATAATTGTAGCAATTTCTTTCGCGACTTGAGGATCTCTTGTCATTGTAGGATCTTGACTTGGAGCTTCTTTCCTTGCTCCTTCTCTTGTAGAATTTGTTGAAGTTCTTCACCATTAGACTCAATTCTTCATTGAAGGTTTGCTTCTCACTTGATGATGTGGGAGCTTCACATGAGGCTTTGTAAGCATCACTTGACTTGTTGGGTTTCATAGTAATTTCAAAAAATTTCCTATGCACACGCAAGATCATGGTGATGCATAGCAACGAGAGGGGAGAGTGTGATCTACGTACCCTTGTAGACCGACAGCGGAAGCGTTGTGACAACGCGGTTGATGTAGTCGTACGTCTTCACGATCCGACCGATCCAAGCACCGTTACTCCGGCACCTCCGAGTTCTTGGCACACGTTCAGCTCGATGACGATCCCCGGGCTCCGATCCAGCAAAGCGTCGGGGAGGAGTTCCGTCAGCACGACGGCGTGGTGACGATTCTGATGTTCTACCGTCGCAGGGCTTCGCCTAAGCACCGCTACAATATGACCGAGGTGGAATATGGTGGAGGGGGCACCGCACACGGCTAAGGAACGATCACGAAGATCAACTTGTGTGTATAGAGGTGCCCCCCTGCCCCCGTATATAAAGGAGCAAGGGGGAGGGGGCGGCCGGCCTAGAAGGGGGCGCGCCAAGGGGAGTCCTACTCCCACTAGGAGTAGGACTCCTTCCTTCCTTGTTGGAGTAGGAGAAGGGGAAAGAGGGGGGGAAGGAAAAGGGGGCTGCGCCCCTTGTCCAATTCGGACCAGAGGGGGGGCGCAGGCCTCCTTCCTTTTGGCCTCTCTCCTCTATTCCCGTATGGCCCAATAAGGCCCATATACTCCCCGGCGAATTCCCGTAACTCTCCGGTACTCCGAAAAATACCCGAATCACTCGGAACCTTTCCGATGTTTGAATATAGTCGTCCAATATATCGATCTTTACATCTAGACCATTTCGAGACTCCTCGTCATGTCCCCGATCTCATCCGGGACTCCGAACTCCTTCGGTACATCAAAACTCATAAACTCATAATATAACTGTCATCGAAACCTTAAGCGTGCGGACCCTACGGTTCGAGAACAATGTAGACATGACCGAGACATGTCTCCGGTTAATAACCAATAGCGGGACCTGGATGCCCATATTGGCTCCTACATATCCTACGAAGATCTTTATCGGTCAGACAGCATAACAACATACGTTGTTCCCTTTGTCATCGGTATGTTACTTGCCCGAGATTCGATCGTCGGTATCTTAATACCTAGTTCAATCTCGTTACCGGCAAGTCTCTTTACTCGTTCCGTAATACATCATCTCACAACTAACTCATTAGTTGTAATGCTTGCAAGGCTTTATGTGATGTGCATTACCGAGAGGGCCCAGAGATACCTCTCCGACAATCGGAGTGACAAATCCTAATCTCGAAATACGCCAACCCAACATGCACCTTTGGAGACACCTGTAGAGCTCCTTTATAATCACCCAGTTACGTTGTGACGTTTGGTAGCACACAAAGTGTTCCTCCGGCAAACGGGAGTTGCATAATCTCATAGTCATAGGAACATGTATAAGTCATGAAGAAAGCAATAGCAACATATTAAACGATCGGGTGCTAAGCTAATTGAATGGGTCATGTCAATCAGATCATTCACCTAATGATGTGATCCCATTAATCAAATAACAACTCTTTGTCCATGGTTAGGAAACATAACCATCTTTGATTAACGAGCTAGTCAAGTAGAGGCATACTAGTGACACTCTGTTTGTCTATGTATTCACACATGTATTATGTTTCCGGTTAATACAATTCTAGCATGAATAATAAACATTTATCATGATATAAGGAAATAAATAATAACTTTATTATTGCCTCTAGGGCATATTTCCTTCAGTCTCCCACTTGCACTAGAGTCAATAATCTAGTTCACATCACCATGTGATTTAACACTAATAGTTCACATCTTTATGTGATTAGTTCACATCTTTATGTGACCAACACCCAAAGGGTTTACTAGATTCAGTAATCTAGTTCACATCACTATGCGATTAACACCCAAAGAGTACTAAGGTGTGATCATGTTTTGCTTGTGAGAGAAGTTTAGTCAACGGGTCTGCCACATTTAGATCCGTATGTATTTTGCAAATTTCTATGTCAACAATGCTCTGCACAGAGCTACTCTAGCTAATTGCTCCCACTTTCAATATGTATCCAGATTGAGACTTAGAGTCATCTGGATTAGTGACAAAACTTGCATCGACGTAACCCTTTACGATGAACCTTTTTGTCACCTTCATAATCGAGAAACATATCCTTATTCCACTAAGGATAATTTTGACCGTTGTGCAGTGATCTACTCCGAGATCACTATTGTACTACCTTGCCAAAATCAGTGTAGGGTATACAATAGATCTGGTACATAGCATGGCATACTTTATAGAACCTATGGCTGAGGCATAGGGAATGACTTTCATTCTCTTTCTATCTTCTTTCGTGGTCGGGTTTTGAGTCTTACTCAATTTCACACCTTGTAACACAGACAAGAACTCTTTTTCTTTGACTGTTCTATTTTGAACTACTTCAAAATTTTGTCAAGGTTTGTACTCATTGAAAAAAACTTACCAAGCGTCTTGATCTATATCTATAGATCTTGATGTTCAATATGTCAGCAGCTTCACCGAGGTCTTTCTTTGGAAAATTCCTTTCAAACACTCTTTTATGCTTTGCAGAATAATTCTACATTATTTCCGATCAACAATATGTCATTCACATATACTTATCAGAAATGTTGTAGTGCTCCCACTCACTTTCTTGTAAATATAGGCTTCATCGCAAGTCTGTATAAAACTATATGCTTTGATCAACTTATCAAAGCGTATATTCCAACTCCAAGATGCTTGCACCAGTCCATAGATGGATCGCTGGAGCTTGCATATTTTGTTAGCACCTTTAGGATTGACAAAACCTTCTGGTTGTATCATATACAACTCTTCTTTAATAAATCTATTAAGGAATGCAGTTTTGTTTATCCATTTGCTAGATTTCATAAAATGCGGCAATTGCTAACATGATTCGGATAGACTTAAGCATAGATACGAGTGAGAAGCTCTCATCGTAGTCAACACCTTGAACTTGTCGAAAACTTTTGCGACAATTCTAGCTTTGTAGATAGTAACACTACTATCAGTGTCCGTCTTCCTCTTGAAGATCCATTTATTCTCAATTGCTTGCCGATCATCGGGCAAGTCAACCAAAGTCCATACTTTGTTCTCATACATGGATCCCATCTCAGATTTCATGGCCTCAAGCCATTTTGCGGAATCTGGGCTCACCATCACTTCTTCATAGTTTGTAGGTTCGTCATGGTCAAGTAGCATGACCTCTAGAACAGGATTACCGTACCACTCTGGTGTGGATCTCACTCTGGTTTACCTACGAGATTCGGTAGTAACTTGATCTGAAGTTACATGATCATCATCATTAACTTCCTCACTAATTGGTGTAGTAGTCACAGGAACAGATTTCTGTGATGAACTACTTTCCAATAAGGGAGAAGGTACAATTACCTTATCAAGTTCTACTTTCCTCCCACTCACTTCTTTCGAGAGAACCTCCTTCTCTAGAAATGATCCATTCTTAGCAACGAATGTCTTGCCTTTGGATCTGTGATAGAAGGTGTACCCAACAGTAACTTTTTTGGGTATCCTATGAAGACACACTTTTCCGATTTGGGTTTGAGCTTATCAGGATGAAACTTTTTCACATAAGCATTGCAACCCCAAACTTTAAGAAATGACAACTTTGGTTTCTTGCCAAACCACAGTCCATACGGTGTCGTCTCAACAGATTTAGATGGTGCCCTTTTAACGTGAATGCAGCTGTCTCTAATGCATAACCCCAAAACGATAGTGGTAGATCGGTAAGAGACATCATAGATTGCACTATATCCAATAAAGTATGGTTATGACTTTCGGACACACCATTATGCTGTGGTGTTCCATGTGGCATGAGTTTGTGAAACTATTCCACATTGTTTTAATTGAAGACCAAACTCGTAACTCAAATATTTGTCTCCGCGATCAGATCGTAGAAACTTTATTTTCTTGTCATGATGTTTTTCCACTTCACTCTGAAATTCTTTGAACTTTTCAAATGTTTCAGACTTATGTTTCATCAAGTAGATATACCCATATCTGCTCAAATCATCTGTGAAGTTCAGAAAATAACGATACTTGTCGTGAGCCTTAACACTCATTGGACCGCATACATCAGCATGTATTATTTCCAATAAGTCAGTTGCTCGCTCCAGAGAACGGAGTCTTAGTCATCTTGCCCATGAGGCATGGTTCGCAAGCATCAAGTGATTCATAATCAAGTGATTCCAAAATCCCATCAGCATGGAGTTTCTTCATGCGCTTTACAACAATATGACCTAAACGGCAGTGCTACAAATAAGTTGCACTATCATTATTAACTTTGCATCTTTTGGTTTCAATATTATGATTATGTGTATCACTACGATCGAGATCCAATGAACTATTTTCATTGGGTGTGTAACCATATAAGGTTTTATTCATGTAAACAGAACAACAATTTATTCTCTTACTTAAATGAATAACCGTATTACAATAAACATGATCAAATCATATTCATGCTTAACGCAAACACCAAATAACACTTATTCAGGTTCAACACTAATCCCGAAAGTATAGGGAGTGTGCGATGATGATCATATCAATCTTGGAACCACTTCCAACACACATCGTCACTTCACCCTTAACTAGTCTCTGTTTATTCTGCAACTCCCATTTCGAGTTACTAATCTTAGCAACTGAACTAGTATCAAATACTGAGGGGTTGCTATAAACACTAGTAAAGTACACATCAATAACATGTATATCAAATATACTTATGTTCACTTTGCCATCCTTCTTATCTGCCAATCACTTGGGGTAGTTCCGCTTCCAGTGACCAGTCCCTTTGCAGTAGAAACACTTAGTCTCAGGCTTAGGACCAGACTTGGGCTTCTTCACTTGAGCAGCAACTTGCTTGCTATTCTTCTTGAAGTTCCCCTTCTTCCCACTGCCCTTTTCTTGAAACTAGTGGTCTTGTCTACCATCAACACTTGATGTTTTTCTCGATTTCTACCTTCGTCAATTTCCGCATTACGAAGAGCTTGGGAATCGTTTCCGTTATCCCTTGCATATCATAGTTCATCACGAAGTTCTACTAACTTGGTGATGGTGACTAGAGAATTCTGTCAATTACTATCTTATCTGGAAGATTAACTCCCACTTGATTCAAGCGATTATAGTACTCAGACAATCTGGGCACATGCTCACTAGTTGAGCGATTCTCCTCCATCTTTTAGCTATAGAACTTGTTGGAGACTTCATATCTCTCAACTCGGGTATTTGCTTGAAATATTAACTTCAACTCCTGGAACATCTCATATGCTCCATGACGTTCAAAATGTCTTTGAAGTCCCGATTCTAAGCCATTAAGCATGGTGCACTAAACTATCAAGTAGTCATCATATTGAGCTAGCCAAACGTTCATAACATCTGCATCTGCTCCTGCAATAGGTCTGTCACCTAGCGGTGCATCAAGGACATAATTCTTCTGTGCAGCAATGAGGATAAACCTCAGATCACAGATCCAATCCGCATCATTGCTACTAACATCTTTCAACACAATTTTCTCTAGGAACATATCAAAATAAACACAGGGAAGCAACAACGCGAGCTATTGATCTACAACATAATTTGCAAAATACTAATAGGACTAAGTTCATGATAAATTTAAGTTCAATTAATCATATTACTTAAGAACTCCCACTTAGATAGACATCCCTCTAATCCTCTAAGTGATCACGTGATCCAAATCAACTAAACCATGTCCGATCATCATGTGAGATGGAGTAGTTTCAATGGTGAACATCACTATGTTGATCATATCTACTATATGATTCACGCTCGACCTTTCGGTCTCCGTGTTCCGAGGCCATATCTGTATATGCTTGGCTCGTCAAGTATAACCTGAGTATTCTGCGTGTGCAACTGTTTTGCACCCGTTGTATTTGAACGTAGAGCCTATCACACCCGATCATCACGTGGTGTCTTAGCACGAAGAACTTTCGCAACGGTGCATACTCAGGGAGAACACTTCTTGATAATTAGTGAGAGATCATCTTAAAATGCTACCGTCAATCAAAGCAAGATAAGATGCATAAAAGATAAACATCACATGCAATCAATATAAGTGATATGATATGGCCATCATCATCTTGTGCTTGTGATCTCCATCTTTGAAGCACCGTCATGATCACCATCGTCACCGGCGCAACACCTTGATCTCCATCGTAGCATCGTTGTCGTCTCGCCAATCTTATGCTTCCACGACTATCGCTACCGCTTAGTGATAAAGTAAAGCATTACAACGCGATTGCATTGCATACAATAAAGCGACAACCATATGGCTCCTGCCAGTTGCCGATAACTCGGTTACAAAACATGATCATCTCATACAATAAAATTTAGCATCATGTCTTGACCATATCACATCACAACATTCCCTGCAAAAACAAGTTAGACGTCCTCTACTTTGTTGTTGCAAGTTTTACGTGGCTGCTACGGGCTTAAGCAAGAACCAATCTTACCTACGCATCAAAACCACAACGATAGTTTGTCAAGTTGGTGCTGTTTTAACCTTCGCAAGGACCGGGCGTAGCCACACTCGGTTCAACTAAAGTTGGAGAAACTGTCACCCGCTAGCCACCTTTGTGCAAAGCACGTCGGGAGAACCGGTCTCGCGTAAGCGTACGCGTAATGTCGGTCCGGGCCGCTTCGTCCAACAATACCGCCGAACCAAAGTATGGCATGCTGGTAAGCAGTATGACTTATATCGCCCACAACTCACTTGTGTTCTACTCGTGCATATAACATCAACACATAAAACCTAGGCTCGGATGCCACTGTTGGGTTTCGTAGTAATTTCAAAAAAATTCCTACGCACATGCAAGATCATGGTGATGCATAGCAATGAGAGGGGAGAGTGTGATCTATGTACCCTTGTAGACCGACAGTGGAAGCGTTGTAACAACGCGGTTGATGTAGTCGTACGTCTTCACGATCCGACCGATCCAAGCACCGTTACTCCGGCACCTCCGAGTTCTTGGCACATGTTCAGCTCGATGACGATCCCCGGGCTCCGATCCAGCAAAGCGTCGGGGAGGAGTTCCGTCAGCACGACGGCGTGGTGACGATTTTGATGTTCTACTTGAAGGAAATATGCCCTAGAGGCAATAATAAAGTTATTATTTATTTCCTTATAATCATGATAAATGTTTATTATTCATGCTAGAATTGTATTTACCGGAAACATAATACATGTGTGAATACATAGACATACAAAGTGTCACTAGTATGCCTCTACTTGACTAGCTCGTTAATCAAAGATGGTTATGTTTCCTAACCATGAACAATGAGTTGTTATTTGATTAACGAGGTCACATCATTAGCAGAATGATCTGATTGACATGACCCATTCCATTAGCTTAGCACCCGATCGTTTAGTATGTTGCTATTGCTTTCTTCATGACTTATACATGTTCCTATGACTATGAGATTATGCAACTCCCGTTTACCGGAGGAACACTTTGGGTACTACCAAACGTCACAACGTAACTGGGTGATTATAAAGGAGTACTACAGGTGTCTCCAATGGTCGATGTTGGGTTGGCGTATTTCGAGATTAGGATTTGTCACTCCGATTGTCGGAGAGGTATCTCTGGGCCCTCTCGGTAATACACATCACATAAGCCTTGCAAGCATTACAACTAATATGTTAGTTGTGAGATGATGTATTACGGAACGAGTAAAAGAGACTTGCCGGTAACGAGATTGAACTAGGTATTGGATACCGACGATCGAATCTCGGGCAAGTAACATACCGATGACAAAGGGAACAACGTATGTTGTTATGCGGTCTGACCGATAAAGATCTTCGTAGAATATGTAGGAGCCAATATGGGCATCCAGGTCCCGCTATTGGTTATTGACCGGAGACGTGTCTCGGTCATGTCTACATTGTTCTCGAACCCGTAGGGTCCGCACGCTTAAGGTTACGATGACAGTTATATTATGAGTTTATGCATTTTGATGTACCGAAGGTTGTTCGGAGTCCCGGATGTGATCACGGACATGACGAGGAGTCTCGAAATGGTCGAGACGTAAAGATTGATATATTGGAAGCCTATATTTGGATATCGAAAGTGTTCCGGGTGAAATCGGGATTTTACCGGAATACCGAGAGGGTTACCGGAACCCCCCGGGAGCTATTTGGGCCATAGTGGGCCTTAGTGGAAAAGAGAAGGGGCTGCCCTAGATGGGCTGCGCGCCACCCCCTAGTCCTATTAGGACTAGGAGAGGTGGCCGGCCCCCTCCTCCTCTTTTCCCCTCCGAGGAATCCTAGTTGGACTAGGATTGGAGGGGGAATCCTACTCCCAGAGGGAGTAGGACTCTCCTGCGCCTCCCCCCCTTGGCCGGCCAGCCTCCCCTCCTCTCCTCCTTTATATACGGAGGCAGGGGCACCTCTAAACACACAAGTTGACACAAGTTGATCCACGTGATCGATTCCTTAGCCGTGTGCGGTGCCCCCTGCCACCATATTCCTCGATAATACTGTAGCGGAGTTTAGGCGAAGCCCTGCTGCTGTAGTTCATCAAGATCGTCACCACGCCGTCGTGCTGACGAAACTCTTCCCCGACACTTTGCTGGATCGGAGTCCGGGGATCGTCATCGAGCTGAACGTGTGCTCGAACTCGGAGGTGCCGTAGTTTCGGTGCTTGATCGGTTGGATCGTGAAGACGTACGACTACTTCCTCTACGTCGTGTCATCGCTTCCGCAGTCGGTCTGCGTTGGGTACGTAGACAACACTCTCCTCTCGTTGCTATGCATCACATGATCCTGTGTGCGCGTAGGAAAATTTTTGAAATTACTACGAAACCTAACAAGAACATCCTAAAATACCTGAAAAGGACTAAGGATATGTTTCTCGTATATGGAGGTGACAAAGAGCTCACCGTAAAAGGTTACGTTGATGCAAGCTTTGACACTGATCCGGACGATTCTAAATCGCAAACCGGATACGTGTTTACATTAAACGGTGGAGCTGTCAGTTGGTGCAGTTCTAAACAAAGCGTTGTAGCGGGATCTACATGTGAAGCGGAATACATAGCTGCTTCGGAAGCAGCAAATGAAGGAGTCTGGATGAAGGAGTTCATATCCGATCTAGGTGTCATACCTAGTGCATCGGGTCCAATGAAAATCTTTTGTGACAATACTGGTGCAATTGCCTTGGCAAAGGAATCCAGATTTCACAAAAGGACCAAACACATCAAGAGACGCTTCAACTCCATCCGGGATCTAGTCCAGGTGGGAGACATAGAGATTTGCAAGATACATACGGATCTGAATGTTGCAGACCCATTGACTAAGCCTCTTCCACGAGCAAAACATGATCAGCACCAAGGCTCCATGGGTGTTAGAATCATTACAGTGTAATCTAGATTATTGACTCTAGTGCAAGTGGGAGACTGAAGGAAATATGCCCTAGAGGCAATAATAAAGTTATTATTTATTTCCTTATAATCATGATAAATGTTTATTATTCATGCTAGAATTGTATTTACCGGAAACATAATACATGTGTGAATACATAGACATACAAAGTGTCACTAGTATGCCTCTACTTGACTAGCTCGTTAATCAAAGATGGTTATGTTTCCTAACCATGAACAATGAGTTGTTATTTGATTAACGAGGTCACATCATTAGCAGAATGATCTGATTGACATGACCCATTCCATTAGCTTAGCACCCGATCGTTTAGTATGTTGCTATTGCTTTCTTCATGACTTATACATGTTCCTATGACTATGAGATTATGCAACTCCCGTTTACCGGAGGAACACTTTGGGTACTACCAAACGTCACAACGTAACTGGGTGATTATAAAGGAGTACTACAGGTGTCTCCAATGGTCGATGTTGGGTTGGCGTATTTCGAGATTAGGATTTGTCACTCCGATTGTCGGAGAGGTATCTCTGGGCCCTCTCGGTAATACACATCACATAAGCCTTGCAAGCATTACAACTAATATGTTAGTTGTGAGATGATGTATTACGGAACGAGTAAAGAGACTTGCCAGTAACGAGATTGAACTAGGTATTGGATACCGACGATCGAATCTCGGGCAGGTAACATACCGATGACAAAGGGAACAACGTATGTTGTTATGCGGTCTGACCGATAAAGATCTTCGTAGAATATGTAGGAGCCAATATGGGCATCCAGGTCCCGCTATTGGTTATTGACCAGAGACGTGTCTCGGTCATGTCTACATTGTTCTCGAACCCGTAGGGTCCGCACGCTTAAGGTTACGATGACAGTTATATTATGAGTTTATACATTTTGATGTACCGAAGGTTGTTCGGAGTCCCGGATGTGATCACGGACATGACGAGGAGTCTCGAAATGGTCGAGACGTAAAGATTGATATATTGGAAGCCTATATTTGGATATCGGAAGTGTTCCGGGTGAAATCGGGATTTTACCGGAATACCGGGAGGGTTACCGGAACCCCCCGGGAGCCATATGGGCCATCATGGGCCTTAGTGGAAAGGAGAAAGGGGCAGCCCAAGGGGGCTGCGCGCCTCCCCCTTCCCCTAGTCCTATTAGGACTAGGAGAGGTGGCCGGCCACCCCTCTCCCTCTTTCCCCCTTGGGAATCCTAGTTGGAATAGGATTGGGGGGGAGTCCTACTCCCGGTAGGAGTAGGACTCCTCCTGCGCCTCTCTCTCTTGGCCGGCGCCCCCTCCCCCCTTGGCTCCTTTATATACTGAGGTAGAGGCACCCCAAAGACACACAAGTTGACACAAGTTGATCCACATGATCTATTCCTTAGCCGTGTGCGGTGCCCCCTGCCACCATATTCCTCGATAATACTGTAGCGGAGTTTAGGCGAAGTCCTGCTGCTGTAGTTCATCAAGATCGTCACCACGCCGTCGTGCTGACGAAACTCTTCCCCGACACTTTGCTGGATCGGAGTCCGGGGATCGTCATCGAGCTGAACGTGTGCTCGAACTTGGAGGTGCCGTAGTTTCGGTACTTGATCGGTTGGATCGTGAAGACGTACGACTACTTCCTCTACGTCGTGTCATCGCTTCCGCAGTCGGTCTGCGTTGGGTACGTAGACAATACTCTCCCCTCGTTGCTATGCATCACATGATCCTGTGTGTGCGTAGGAAAATTTTTGAAATTACTACGAAACCCAACAGTGGCATCTGAGCCTAGGTTATTTATGTTGATGTTATATGCACGAGTAGAACACAAGTGAGTTGTGGACGATACAAGTCATACTGCCTACCAGCATGTCATACTTTGGTTCGGCGGTATTGTTGGACGAGACGACCCGGACCAACCTTACGCGTACGCTTACGCGAGACCGGTTCCCTCAACGTGCTTTGCACAGAGATGGCTTGCGGGCGACTGTCTCTCCAACTTTAGTTGAACCAAGTATGGCTACGCCCGGTCCTTGCGAAGGTTAAAACGGAGTCTATTTGACAAACTATCGTTGTGGTTTTGATGCGTAGGTGAGATTGGTTCTTACTTAAGCCCGTAGCAGCCACGTAAAACATGCAACAACAAAGTAGAGGACGTCTAACTTGTTTTTGCAGGGCATGTTGTGATGTGATATGGTCAAAGCATGATGCTGAATTTTATTGTATGAGATGATCATGTTTTGTAACCGAGTTATCGGCAACTGGCAGGAGCCATATGGTTGTCGCTTTATTGTATGCAATGCAATCGCGATGTAATGCTTTACTTTATTACTAAACGGTAGTGATAGTCGTGGAAGCATAAGATTGGCGAGACGACAACGATGCTACGATGGAGATCAAGGTGTCACGCCGGTGACGATGGTGATCATGACGGTGCTTCGGAGATGGAGATCACAAAGCACAAGATGATGATGACCATATCATATCACTTATATTGATTGCATGTGATGTTTATCTTTTTATACATCTTATCTTGCTTTGATTGACGGTAGCATTATAAGATGATCTCTCACTAAATTATCAAGAAGTGTTCTCCCTGAGTATGCACCGTTGCCAAAGTTCGTCGTGCCCAGACACCACATGATGATCGGGTGTGATAAGCTCTACGTCCATCTACAACGGGTGCAAGCCAGTTTTGCACACGCAGAATACTCAGGTTAAACTTGACGAGCCTAGCATATGCAGATATGGCCTCGGAACACAGAGACCGAAAGGTCGAGCGTGAATCATATAGTAGATATGATCAACATAACGATGTTCACCATTCAAAACTACTCCATCTCACGTGATGATCGGTCATGGTTTAGTTGATTTGGATCACGTAATCACTTAGAGGATTAGAGGGATGTCTATCTAAGTGGGAGTTCTTAAATAATATGATTAATTGAACTTAAATTTATCATGAACTTAGTACCTGATAGTATCTTGCTTGTTTATGTTGATTGTAGATAGATGGCTCGTGCTGTTGTTCCATTGAATTTTAATGCGTTCCTTGAGAAAGCAAAGTTGAAAGATGATGGTAGCAATTACACGGACTGGGTCCGTAACTTGAGGATTATCCTCATTGCTGCACAGAAAAATTACGTCCTGGAAGCACCGCTGGGTGCCAGGCCTGCTGCTGGAGCAACACCAGATGTTATGAACGTATGGCAGAGCAAAGCTGATGACTACTCGATAGTTCAGTGTGCCATGCTTTACGGCTTAGAATCGGGACTTCAACGACGTTTTGAACGTCATGGAGCATATGAGATGTTCCAGGAGTTGAAGTTAATATTTCAAGCAAATGCCCGAATTGAGAGATATGAAGTCTCCAATAAGTTCTATAGCTGCAAGATGGAGGAGAACAGTTCTGTCAGTGAGAATATACTCAAAATGTCTGGGTATAATAATCACTTGATTCAATTGGAAGTTAATCTTCCAGATGATTGCGTTATTGACAGAATTCTCCAATCACTACCACCAAGCTACAAGAGCTTCGTGATGAACTATAATATGAAAGGGATGAACAAGACTATTCCCGAGCTCTTCGCAATGCTGAAAGCTACGGAGGTAGAAATCAAGAAGGAGCATCAAGTGTTGATGGTTAACAAGACCACTAGTTTCAAGAAAAAGGGCAAAGGGAAGAAAAAGGGGAACTTCAAGAAGAACGGCAAGCAAGTTGCTGCTCAAGAGAAGAAACCCAAGTCTGGACCTAAGCCTGAAACAGAGTGCTTCTACTGCAAGCAGACTGGTCACTGGAAGCGGAACTGCCCCAAGTATTTGGCGGATAAGAAGGATGGCAAGGTGAACAAAGGTATATGTGATATACATGTTATTGATGTGTACCTTACTAGAGCTCGCAGTAGCACCTGGGTATTTGATACTGGTTCTGTTGCTAATATTTGCAACTCGAAACAGGGACTACAGAATAAGCGGGCACTGGCAAAGGACGAGGTGACGATGCGCGTGGGAAACGGTTCCAAAGTCGATGTGATCGCAGTCGGCACGCTACCTCTACATCTACCTTCGGGATTAATATTAGACCTAAGTAATTGTTATTTGGTTCCAGCGTTGAGCATGAACATTATATCTGGATCTTGTTTAATGCGAGACGGTTATTCATT
Organism: Triticum aestivum; assembly: GCF_018294505.1. Classification (NCBI taxonomy): domain Eukaryota; kingdom Viridiplantae; phylum Streptophyta; class Magnoliopsida; order Poales; family Poaceae; genus Triticum; species Triticum aestivum. Next base: position 705,971,672 of record NC_057797.1, on the reverse strand, counting down.
TAAATCAGAGAATAATGGTTGTTCTATTTATATGAGTAATATCTTTTATGGTCATGCACCCTTGAAGAGTGGTCTATTCTTATTGAATCTCGATAGTAGTAATACACATATTCATAATGTTGAAGCCAAAAGATGCAGAGTTGATAACGAAAGTGCAACTTATTTGTGGCACTGTCGTTTAGGTCATATCGGTATAAAGCGCATGAAGAAACTCCATGCTGATGGACTTTTGGAACCACTTGATTATGAATCACTTGGTACTTGCGAACCGTGCCTCATGGGAAAGATGACTAAAACACCGTTCTCCGGTACTATGGAGAGAGCAACAGATTTGTTGGAAATCATACATACCGATGTATGTGGCCCGATGAATATTGAGGCTCGTGGCGGATATCGTTATTTTCTTACCTTCACAGATGATTTAAGCAGATATGGGTATATCTACTTAATGAAACATAAGTCTGAAACATTTGAAAAGTTCAAAGAATTTCAGAGTGAAGTTGAAAATCATCGTAACAAGAAAATAAAGTTTCTACGATCTGATCGTGGAGGAGAATATTTGAGTTACGAGTTTGGTGTACATTTGAAAAACTGTGGAATAGTTTCGCAACTCACGCCACCCGGAACACCACAGCGTAATGGTGTGTCCGAACGTCGTAATCGTACTTTACTAGATATGGTGCGATCTATGATGTCTCTTACTGATTTACCGCTATCATTTTGGGGATATGCTTTAGAGACGGCCGCATTCACGTTAAATAGGGCACCATCAAAATCCGTTGAGACGACGCCTTATGAACTGTGGTTTGGCAAGAAACCAAAGCTGTCGTTTCTTAAAGTTTGGGGCTGCGATGCTTATGTGAAAAAGCTTCAACCTGATAAGCTCGAACCCAAATCGGAGAAATGTGTCTTCATAGGATACCCAAAGGAAACTGTTGGGTACACCTTCTATCACAGATCCGAAGGCAAAACATTCGTTGCTAAGAATGGATCATTTCTAGAGAAGGAGTTTCTCTCGAAAGAAGTGAGTGGGAGGAAAGTAGAACTTGACGAGGTAACTGTACCTGCTCCCTTACTAGAAAGTAGTTCATCACAGAAAACTGTTTCAGTGACACCTACACCAGTTAGTGAGGAAGCCAATGATAATGATCATGAAACTTCAGATCAAGATACTACTGAACCTCGTAGATCAACCAGAGTAAGATCCGCACCAGAGTGGTACGGTAATCCTGTTCTGGAGGTCATGCTACTAGATCATGATGAACCTACGAACTATGAAGAAGCGATGGTGAGCCCAGATTCCGCAAAGTGGCTTGAAGCCATGAAATCTGAGATGGGATCCATGTATGAGAACAAAGTGTGGACTTTGGTTGACTTGCCCGATGATCGGCAAGCAATTGAGAATAAATGGATCTTCAAGAAGAAGACTGACGCTGATGGTAATGTTACTGTCTACAAAGCTCGACTTGTCGCAAAAGGTTTTCGGCAAGTTCAAGGGATTGACTACGATGAGACCTTCTCACCCGTAGTGATGCTTAAGTCTGTCCGAATCATGTTAGCAATTGCCGCATTTTATGATTATGAAAGTTGGCAGATGGATGTCAAAACTGCATTCCTGAATGGATTTCTGGAAGAAGAGTTGTATATGATGCAACCAGAAGGTTTTGTCGATCCAAAGAAAGCTAACAAAGTGTGCAAGCTCCAGCGATCCATTTATGGACTGGTGCAAGCCTCTCGGAGTTGGAATAAACGTTTTGATAGTGTGATCAAAGCATTTGGTTTTATACAGACTTCCGGAGAAGCCTGTATTTACAAGAAAGTGAGTGGGAGCTCTGTAGCATTTCTGATATTATATGTGGATGACATATTACTGATTGGAAATGATATAGAATTTCTGGATAGCATAAAGGGATACTTGAATAAAAGTTTTTCAATGAAAGACCTCGGTGAAGCTGCTTACATATTAGGTATTAAGATCTATAGAGATAGATCAAGACGCTTAATTGGACTTTCACAAAGCACATACCTTGACAAGATTTTGAAGAAATTCAAAATGGATCAAGCAAAGAAAGGATTCTTGCCTGTATTACAAGGTGTGAAATTGAGTAAGACTCAATGCCCGACCACTGCAGAAGATAGAGAGAATATGAAAGATGTTCCCTATGCATCAGCCATAGGCTCTATCATGTATGCAATGCTGTGTACCAGACCTGATGTGTGCCTTGCTATAAGTTTAGCAGGGAGGTATCAAAGTACTCCAGGAGTGGATCACTGGACAGCGGTCAAGAACATCCTGAAATACCTGAAAAGGACTAAGGATATGTTTCTCGTATATGGAGGTGACAAAGAGCTCACCGTAAAAGGTTACGTTGATGCAAGCTTTGACACTGATCCGGACGATTCTAATCGCAAACCGGATACGTGTTTACATTAAACGGTGGAGCTGTCAGTTGGTGCAGTTCTAAACAAAGCGTTGTAGCGGGATCTACATGTGAAGAGGAATACATAGCTGCTTCGGAAGCAGCAAATGAAGGAGTCTGGATGAAAGAGTTCATATCCGATCTAGGTGTCATACCTAGTGCATCGGGTCCAATGAAAATCTTTTGTGACAATACTGGTGCAATTGCCTTGGCAAAGGAATCCAGATTTCACAAAAGGACCAAACACATCAAGAGACGCTTCAACTCCATCCGGGATCTAGTCCAGGTGGGAGACATAGAGATTTGCAAGATACATACGGATCTGAATGTTGCAGACCCATTGACTAAGCCTCTTCCACGAGCAAAACATGATCAGCACCAAGGCTCCATGGGTGTTAGAATCATTACAGTGTAATCTAGATTATTGACTCTAGTGCAAGTGGGAGACTGAAGGAAATATGCCCTAGAGGCAATAATAAAGTTATTATTTATTTCCTTATAATCATGATAAATGTTTATTATTCATGCTAGAATTGTAT